>NW_027176251.1:10892196-10904696 GCF_023055335.1 Clinocottus analis | reverse complement strand
ATTCATGATGTGTGTTTTCACCAGAAAGTGTCCTGCTCAAGGCCCCGTCATCTACACTCTGCTGTTGGGTTGTTATTCTGTAATGGACGCTTGCTTCTTACCCCCCGGGGTGGCAGACAAAGGACAACATTATTTATTTAGAAATGTGCTGATGTAGACCGCTTTTAAAGCAATAGCTACCCATTATAATGTATGCTGCCAACGTGAAAGTAAAACAACACTGTGTTGCACAGTTGTTATTTTTGGGGTATTTCTCAATCTGTGAAGTCTGTACTGGGCTGAAGCAAAAACTAAAAGGAATTGGTTACATACATCAAACAAAATTTCTAGACAAAATTATACATGGACAAGTGCTCATTAAGTACAGGTGTAAGTAAACAAGGTTAATGCATGAGCTCAGAATTAACAGTTTCCAGTGAAGTTGCAAGCTTCATCTCCTTCAGAAGCTCGTTCCATCGATTGAGTTTTACCTGCTAACGTGCCGACGGCCGAGTAGCCTTTACCTAGGAATGTGACCTTTGGAGTCTCAAAATGGCCTTAGAAAACATACCCTTTAGAAAATATGTGTAAAATATTAATTTTCTTTGTTATTGTTATCAAATTTGAACTTGGACTAGGGCTTCATGCTGTGGTGTCATTGTGTTTTCCAGCTAATTTGTTCCAGCTATACTCATCTGCAGGCATCTGTTTGCAAAAACATATTCAGGCTGAAATAAAAACCTTCTACTACTGTGTGTTCAAACTTCTATGACTCAATGCCAACAGCACTTGCAGTGATTCTGACTGTTGGGGGAAAAAAACTTCAAAAGAGACGACATGCATGTACTATGTTAACAGCTTTTTAGCAGATGTGGTGAAACCGCGAAATCCACTTTTTCCCCTTGAGCCTGAACTAAACTGGCACACTTAGTTCTGCCTCTTGACATGTGGTGTGCATAGTGTTGAGGGGCAAATGCCACAATGAAACACTGCTGGAACCTTGCAACACACACAGACACACACAGCCACAGACTGACACACTGCTGTGTAATGCTTAAGTAATCCAAAGAGTCTTTGTCTAGTCCATACAATTTCTTAGACACACATCCATTTCGCTATCTATTAATAGCTGACTAGTTCAGCCTAGCATTTGACAAAGACATTACAGTTTTAGTTTTCACTTGTGTTTGTTTTTTTGGAATTGACCTTTAACAAAACATTAATCATTAGGATCTGAACAGTGTTCATCTTTGCTAAATGTATCAAAATGCCAATTTAATCACTAAGACCCTAATTTAAGGTAAAATAAGGCTATGACTGGAGTTGGATGACAGAAAAGATCTAATGTTGAAGAATACACATTCAAAATGGGCACATATTTTTAAATGTGTTCTTGATACTGCATTTTATCATTGATTATTATGAGATCCCACACTTATAGAATTGTAATAATAGTACATATTAATACTCTAGCCACTTTTAAAAGCTCTCGTTTCCCACAGATGCAGACCTGAATATTGCCCAGACGGCATGGGGTGACAGTGGTGTCTACGTCTGTTCTGTGGTCTCTTCCCAGGACCTTACTGGGAACAGCGAAGACTACACAGAGCTAATTGTCCTTGGTAAGTTGTTTGTGTATGTAGTCAGAAAAACCTGCTTCTTCATTTCTCTCTCTCTCTGCTTCTCCTTTTCTACCATTTGCACACATGATTAAACAAAAGGTTGTCCAGTAATCAAGGGTTCCAAATATACTTGGCCTGATTTAACAAGTGACTAAAAGAAGACTGCAAAAGTCTTTAGAGATTGTAGGCAGTAAAATTAAATCAATACCACTTTAAAGTAATTGTGGCTTTATCTCTGTATCTTTCTTTCACAGAGAGAAAGTCAAATACTACTGACCTCCTGCCTGGCATTGACTTACTGGTTATGGAAGGTAGTACAAGCCCCTTGATATATAGCTCAGTTATGTTTTAGTGTCACAGAAGAGGTGTAAAAGAGAGGATTAGGTTTAGCTGTAAAGTATTGGACACATTTCTTAGAAAACACCCCGGTTGCATTGTCTTTCTAGTCCTGGCAACGATCCTGCTCGCCCAATAACGGACTAAATACCACTGTGACTAATCTTGAGAACAGACCTCTGCACACAAACATCCTGTTGTGATAATCTAACAATATAAAGGTTTGGTTGTGCAAACTCAACTTTTCTGCTTGTTCTACTTCACTTCCACCCTTGCCTTCCTTGCACTACCTCCTTATCTTATCAACTTTAATATGGCTCAGCTCCCATGTGTGACTTTCTGCAGCTGCCTGGTTACAACAAAAGGGTATTCGGCACACAATTCCCTCTCGGTGTACACAAAATGTTTTAGCACTCCCAACAGTTCCATTTGAGTAGAGTCATTTAAACATTTTCTCCCGCTTTTGTTTGCTTGTTTTTGTCTCTCCGCTATGTGGCATGTGCTGCCTGAACTGACTTGTAGAGTGAAATCCTGTCTTGGGTACAAGGACAAACCGGTTTTACAGGTTTGACAAAACCTTAAAAAATATCACATTTACCACTGTAGTCAGCCTTTTACATATAACGATGTTTAAAAAAAATGTTTTTGTTTGATCTAAAAGTAAAAGATAATCATAATTCTTTAAGCACTGATATGAATCAATGACTGTGGTTCAATCGGTCTCTGTCCGAGCCCTGCCTGTAATTTCACCAACACACACACAAGTGATCCTTTCTCTGGTTCCCCGGAGATGCATTTACACACCAGAGAATGTCCAAGCAAAACACAGTTCATATTGTTCTACTCCTGTGATGTATTATGTTCTATATCTTTACTGTAGACGGACGTCTCTGCAGTCCAGGGCTGCAAACTTCAGTTAATTAAAGAAATATTATTATTTTCTGGACTTCTGTTACCTGCCAAAGAATGAAAATCAAGTTTTGTGGATTAATAATGTAATTCACAAGTATAGACATATCTAATGCTCACCCTCCTGTCCCACACAGACTGGCTCCTTGTTGTTTTGGTGGTTTTTGGCTTCTTGCTGCTGATACTCCTGATCGGGATCTGCTGGTGCCAGTGTTGTCCACACACCTGCTGTTGCTACATCAGTTGCCCCTGCTGCCCCGAGCGCTGCTGCTGCCCACGAGCATGTGAGTACCAAATGTTATGACTGAAATGTGTCTGTAGTAGCACTGAGTATTGCGTGACGACAAGTAACGACAGCAGTCCGGACTGAGTGTCTGGTCAGATTCATTGATGAGAACATCAGATATGTTTCTGATTCAAATAATCCAATTGTTAGACTAATTATAAATGGGTAAAGTACTTTTATGGCTGCTTACACTTGGACAACATTCAACATTTAAGAAGTTTGGCTTCTGTTGTTAATTGAAAAAAAGATATTGTAGAAAAAAAGTTTGTTCGTTCATATTATCTACTGTTAAACTCTACTTTGTGGGCAAAGTAAACATAGAAGTAAACACACTCTAACATGCACTGACATTTCACAGTTTACTTTGGATTGTTAAACACAAATTGTTGCCTGGCCTACCAGCACCTCTTAGGCTCTTGAATTAACACATTATTTATATAAAAATGATATTGTTCTATATTTAGGAAATTGACGTGTTGAAAGTAAAACATTTGGTTCACATGGTATATTTATTGGTCTGATGCAGTTTAAGCTAAGCTAATCGGTCTCCTCTCAGCATGGTAAACAATTGAACTAATCATTTAAATTACACCCTTCAAAATTGCATTGTGCTTCAGTTCGTGTTAGCTACAGGTGTTTTATACTGTTCCACATTATTCCCTTTTTCTTTCCACCTTAACCAGCTGTTGTCCGTTATTTTACAGTGTACGAGGCAGGAAAAGCAGTGAAGAAAGGTGGTGTGCCAATGAGTCAATATGCTCCAACCCTCTACGCTCCCAGTATGTATGCTCAGCCAGCATACGGTGGCCATCCTGGCATGCCCATGCTTCCCCTACCCAACGGAGCTGGACCGCCACCTCCCCAGAATGGTTACAGCCGTGAATATGATGGCGCCAGCTCGGGTGAGATTTGTTTTGCAGTTCTGATATAATGTCAACGGTCACTGACTAGTTTAATAATGACCAAAAGTATGTGCTAAATTTGGAGAGTTTTGTTGAATCCTTGTGTACGTTTTCTCTGTGTGTGTGTGTGTGTGCAGTTGGACAGGGCTCCCAGGTGCCTCTCCTGCATGACCAAAACGGAGGCGGGGACCACAGTGAGTAAACCCCACGTGAACCCTATGTTCTCACTTCAAACGGTACTGTGTGGTTGCTCACAGTTGAATTCTTAAAGTGAGTGGCCTCCAGTCTGCTTTTGTTTTTTTTTCAATTTATGTTTTTATTCTAGTCTAGGTACAATCTATTTAACTTCATGTATTTTTTATTTATTTAAATAAGCAGTTTTTTTCTTTATGAAAATGTGACATTATTAATGACCTCTGATGTCCGATGGCAACTTTATCTATGGCACCAACTTCATTACAATAAATTACTGTTATTGCGTCTTTTGTGACCCACTAATTTTTTTAAGGAATTAGCTTGTTTGTCTGTTCATATTAAAGTGTCCCTGTAGTAACAGTACTCAATAATGAGAGTAATTAGACAATTATGATGTCACTAGCCATTCATCCATATATGTACTCCTCATTTACTTCCTATGTGTATTTCTCTGAGGGAAACCTGTAGTTTGCCAAAACTAGACATAAAGGAGATAAACTGTAAATGATTGCCATTGACTAAAATACAGCAGATTATTATTATTTACTGCACTCGGCTTTGTTTTGTCTTTTTCGGTCAGAGCATGTTGCAGCACTCTCCTCTGCGCCAGTCTGTCTAGTGTAAACATTTTGCTGAAGGTTGCATGGTTCACTAAACCATTGAAGTTGTTACTCATGCTTTCTTATACGAGATCTGATCTATTATTAGTCTTTTCTCTTTAGTAGTCCGTCACGTCAGTTTCAGGAGTCGCTTTCTCCAGTTAAACTTTACTTCATTTGATATCTGCTAGTAGTTTTTCAGTAGGTTTTAACCAGGATCTTTATTATTTGGATCATTTAGCCTGTGACAAATGTGTGTCAGATTTAGTAGGATACACATGTTGTTTCAGTCTCTAAGATATATATATATATATATATATATATATATATATATATTAAATCATCAACATCTAGGTAAATTTAAGTGTCAGACTGTACTCAGTCAGTATACTCTCTTTGTAAAGGACTCACATCGGGGGCCAATTCATTCAGTGTATTTACATAAAGCTGCCAAAGCTGAAATCAAACTTCCTAACTTCTTTGTCAGCAGCTCGCAGTGGGTATCGTATCCAGGTGGACCCCGATGGGAACGCCACACGTGCCATTTACTACATGGAGCGGGAGCTCGCCAACATGGACCCTTCCAGACCTGGCAACTACAACCGCCGTGAGTGACTGATCACTTCTGACCGCAGTTTCTGCGCCGCCGAGAAAATAAAGCAACTTCTGGTAAAAGCTGTCGAGAGTGATGAGGCAGCCACTTAAACTCTGTTTGTGGCTAGTTTCCATTTCCTCCAAATAGTTGTGGAGGTCATTCCTTACAAAGCTTGACTTGTACTCAGTTTATTTTATGAAGAGGCCAGACATAAAAGAAGAGGCGTGTGTGTGCGTGTGCGTGTGCGTGTGCGTGTGCGTGTGTGTGTGCGTGTGTGTGTGTGTGTGTGTGTGTGTGTGTGTGTGTGTGTGTGTGTGTGTGTGCGTGTGTGTATCTGTGTGGTTGGGTGGGTGGGTGGATGTCAATTTCAGGACATTCAATATGATTAATATGTTTTACAACATCTACTAATCTAATATAACTAAACTGTAATAAACGGTGAGTTATTGTACTGATCTAATCTAATCCGTGCAATTCCTCTCAAGTGTTGTATCACAGCATAAGAAAGTGTTGAATGTTACTGATAGTTTTTATTTTTTAATCAATGGCTGGTAAATAAACCAACATCACAGCCACTGAATGAGTGAACACAAACTAAAAAGTGTTTGTTCATAGACACATTGGACAAAGTGAAAGTGCGATACCGTTGGTAGAGTAATGTTTATTCAGCTGACATAAAGATTCAGATTCTGTTAGCTCAACGTCATGATGGGGAAAACCCTGAACAGTATGTAATTTACAGTCATATGAAGCCTCTAGTTGTTTACATTTTGGCAAGTCTGCACCATTTAAAATGCCAATTTTAGCTCTTAATAGTTCCTGTTTACAATATACACTTTAATGTACTGGCAACTATCACTGAAACACTGAAGAAAATTTTAAAATCTGATGAATCTTAGACAAGTTCTGATGCTTATTTTTCTATATGAACTTTTAAGCGGATTTTGGACATTATTTTGTGATGAGTATCGGATATAATAATATTCTCAGGAAGTGTAGGTCACACTGAGTGATATCAATGTGTTTCACATCTGTGTGTTTTTTGATTTTACTGTTATTATCACTGATATCACAACTCGTACAATATCTTTGCCTCTCCTGCGCCCCCCTGTGGTGGTGTTGTCCTGTCTTTAGTGTTCATTTCCCACCATGTCCTATATTTCCTGATGTAAAAAAAGTAATGTCCTTGGGTTTACTTGCCATCTCTTTTCTGTCCCTCCCCCAACCAGTGGATAATATGACCGAAGTCAGTTCCCTGCACGATAGTATGGAGCCTCGAGGCCGCGGGGGTCGTCCCCAGCCGCCGCCTCTGGCCACCGTCTATGACAGGGATGAAGCCATGAGCACCATCAGCAGTGTGTCCCAGCAAGGCCGCCACCGCGACAACAGCCCGCGTCGCGGTGGCGGGTACATGGGGGATCGTGTACGCGCTCGCTCCATGGACAACCTTGACGACATCGGACGACGCTACGGCCATGATAACCAGCCACCACAAAGGCGCCCGGATGAGTTCAGGGGCCGAAGAGGGTGAGCCTTATTTCCCTTATGACCATGATCCCCAGCACCATTTATCAGTGGCAGCTGGTGATTATTTACCAAATGAAGTTACAGGCACGGAGCTGACTGTCTCGCTTGGAGCACTAAGCTTTGACTCCATCGAAGACATTTACTCAGCTATTGAATAAGAAGAGCAAACAGCTCAGCTTGGCGACTTGATTTATCCGTCTCCTTTCTCACCAAACAGAATGATCCTTTAGAAAACAAAACAAAAAAGTTAACTTTGGATTTAAAGTTTGTTTTAGTAGTTTTGTGTGCTTCTTTGTGAACGTGTTGTCACCATTTGACTGGACGGGTAAAGCCACCAATAATAGATCAAATGTAATACTTAATACCTTAGAAGAGTGGAATAGAGTGAATAAAAGTCTCTGTTACTCTGAAGCAGTGCTTTCCAAAAATATTTCAGCAAAACCTACAAGGCCCATCTCACTTTGTCATGCATATAAACATAGAGTACATAATTAATGCTGTCAACTAGATAGTTTATTGCACAAAATTATATATTGTTTTGTTTTTGCCCATCACTGGCATGTCTTTCAGTCATTCAGACTATGTTAACATTGTAAAAAGCTGCCAGCCACAGTTTTGTAATGAATTGAACATATTTATTTGCTACCAATACTCTGGACTTGTTAGAATTATTCATATTTGACTCTTGTAGGTGATGTATTTTATAGTATGTGTATATTCATATGAGCATCTTGAGCATTCCAATGTCGGTCTCATTTCGTGTCGGTTTTCTTAGATCAGCAGAGGCGTGTCTTTCGAGTTGAGTCTGTTCACTGGGCTTTCCCCTTGTGACTTACTTTGCTGTTGGTGACATCACACAGCTAGTGCAGCAGTTTCTGTCAGGTACAGATACTTTTCGGAGTTCCCCATCTTACATCATCACCACATTTGTATTTCACACTGCAAAAATTTAAATCTAAGTAAGATGAAATATCTTAAATCAAGGCATTATGCGCTTGTTTTTTGATATTTGTTTTTAAGATATTTCTTCTTATCAGGCAGTTTTTATTTTAGAGCATTTCACTTGTTTCAAGAAGTCTTGGCAAGTCAAATTTTCCTGTTCTGTTGGCAGATAATTTGTCTTATTTCAAGTAATATTTCCCTCATTTTATTACTTTTTTTTTCTTGTTTTTGGAAGCTGAATTTTTGCAGTGTATGAAAAGAAAATTCCCCAAATGGTAAAGAAAATATCCATATAAATAAGTTGAGGTATATTGGTTGTACCTCAACTTCTCTTTTTTTTAAAACTTTATGTATAAAAATAAAATAATATAAAATATTTAGCAAATATTTTGAAGCCATTATTCCATTGTAGGGGAGGATGTGCCAAATGTAAAAATTAGGACTGGGCAAAGTTGAAAAAAATTAACTGATTAATCGCATTATTTTTCTGTGATTAATTGCAATATGCGCCAAATTCAAGAATGAAGTAAAAACTAGTGTATTGCATGCTTTTATTTTAAAGTAATGTTATCAGGACAATCTAACAGCACTCTGGAGTAACAACAAGTTAACATACATACATATATAGTTTATAAATCTGTTTTCTTTTTTTTCTGAACAGGTACTGTTCAGCAGTAAGGGTCCCTGTGAGGGACAAGCCTTCTTTTGTCCATGTTCACGCTGTTGCTTACCTTAAAGATGTATGTTAAAGACCCGCAATTGATTCACTTTATACAAAAGCAATAAGTGCTTTTCATGTTTTCCAGTTCAGTTCAGTTTTTCTTCCTCAGTGAGAAAAGTCCAGTCTGTAGTGTGTTGGCTTAAACAAGTTGCACTGAACATTATTTTTTAGGTGAAGCGGCTCGCGGGAGCACCGCTGCTTGTTAAGAACAGAAGATACAGAACAATACGCGCTTTCACGTCAAAGTAAAAGGAGTGTCGCCGTAATATGTTCATAGCGTGCATCTTATTTATTTATTTTTTATGTTTGATTGACCTCACGCGGGCCGGACTGGGAGAGCCGTAAGACACCAGGTCTGAACTACGTCTGGAGAGATTTAAAGCGATAAGCCCCTCTCAATGCAAAAAAGTAAAAAAATTTCAAAAATGCATTAACGCATGATCAAATAGTTAACGCCGTTAAAAATGTAAATAATGGAACAAGTTTAAAGGTGGATTCCAACTCTGTCATTCGACTGCTGCCATGCAGTCCACAAAATGACTTATTGAGAAAAGGTACAGTAGAAATCAGCCTGGCCCAGAACATGAAACAAATCAATCTTAAAGAATATACTCACATACCTATTCAATAAAAGAAAACACAGACAGCTTACCTCCCTCCCTCCCTCATGAATAAACAGGACAAAGCTTTTGACCCTTGCAGCTACTCAGACTGCCCTCCTCGCAGTGCAGCGCAGACTGGTTGGGAAGAGGGAGCGCGCCGGCCTCTGAGGCACACGTGACATTATTTTGACACAGGACAAATTAGGACAGGCATAAAGAAGTGCACATAAACCAACAACTTCAGTTGTTCTCTGCAGATTTCTTACATTCAAGTTTCCATTACAACTAAATAAAATATAAAATATATATGAAATATACAATGATTTCCAAACACTGTCTTACTCTGTACATTCTGAATGACTGGTGACTATTTTGAATCAAAAGCTTTTAAAAGTGTAATCTGTGTCATGGGTGACAAATGAAGGTTCCCTAATAATTGAAACTGCTGACAAACTCTATAAAGGATCTGGTGATTGTCAAAGGTTGTAATTTCTTAATTGTGCGTATAGTTTCATATAAAAATACAAATATCGAAATGCTCTGAAAGCCACATGTGTCGCCCTGTTTTAGATTTACACTGCATCAAGAGACCTGCAGACATTCAACAGTGTAGCTGAAACTCTGGTGCAGTTTAGTTAGTTGACTTCCACAAGATACAGGAACTGGTTTTTAAGGTCAAATTGAAACTTGTGTGAACTCTATTCAGCAGCTAATGCAATGACGGCGCAACATCCCCTTCATGTTTCTCGTTCAATGTGCGCCGCTTCCTGTCTCCTTAGCTCTGATGACGGCTGGAGCAGTAGCGCCCGCAGCGGCAACAGCCGTGACATTGATGACCGGAGGCGGCGTGAGCCCTCCCCCGATGACCGCCGGAGAGGAGGCGGAGGGGGCTACGGGGAACTCCCAGGGAGACGCAGCCGCAGCCGTGACGACCTGATGGACCTGGAAAGGGATCGCCAGCGCGGCGCTGATGCCAGGGGCCGGCGAGATGATTATGACGACAGCTTCCTGCGGGAAGCCATGGAGAGGAAGAAGATGGGCGAGCAGCAGAGGGCACGCAGCCGGGAGCGTCTGGACAGCGAGAGCGACCGCTCGGATTGGGGGAGGAATCAACGGGGGCCTCCGCCACTTCCTCATGCCCCGCCCTCCGGAAACCCCGGCCGCCGTGACGACTACTTGCCTCCTCCACCCCCACCGTATAGCGAAGATGAAAGTGTGTCATCTTCGAAGAAAAGCAACCTCCGCAAGGTGAGTCGCAGCTAAGAACTGGATGATTCATTTAAAAAATAAAAATAAAAAGAATTTTGTACTAAATGGACTTTGTAAGAGATCTACTCGATTTTAATAACTCAATAAACTTCAGAATACATTTTCTGCATGGAGGGAGGGCTGTGGATTTTACATTTTATGAAAAATTATATATATATCAAATTTAGAACATCTGTGAGCTATAAGATGAAAGGATACTTTTCCTTGTTGTCAAAAAATCCTGCGAAAAACAACAATTAACTAATTCTACAAACTAGTAATACCTGTGTAACGCATCTCTGCTAACTCCTCCCCCGAAATCCTACATTCTGGCCCTTTTTGAAGTCTAGGTTAAGGATTTATGTTTGATCTCTTCCCCCCAGTTCATGGTTACAATGATAGTTGATAGTTGATGAGACTGCTCTTGTCTTACAGAATGGAGCTGTGAGTCGTGAGAGCTTGGTGGTGTGAGACCAACAGTGACGAGAGCGACCTGTCCAGTGATGCCGCTCTGGACCAGTTCAAGTTAAAGACTGTACATATTAGTCACACTGCTAACATGCTGTGCTGATTTGTTTTTATTGCATAATTTACAGTACATTTGTTCAGAGTTGATGCTGAATGTATATGTATACTTTTTTAAACAGGGAAGAGGTGCACAGATGAAATGTGTTGTGCCTTCTCATGTATAAAACATTGTGGCTGCCACAAGTGCCTTATCGAGTGTACAGAATCTGACTTGTAGATGTGAAAGTCAAGCTGTTAAACAATTCTCCGTGAAGGTGTTTACAGCTTGACAAGTAAACATGTTGGTTTAAACTTTTTTTAGTTTCAGTCACCTTTTTATACAGGTACTGATGTAGATTAGTAGGGGTCTATAGATTATTCTGGCTTTTTACTTGTGAAAATTGTTTTGTTTTTATAAGAAAATCTTTGTACATTTAAAGGATTTTATTTTGTCTTTGCTTTTAGTTTGAGTGTGCTGAATGTATTTTGAAACCTGGTGAAGCAAAATCTTGGTTAGAATATGTATGTTTTCGTTTTAGTTGTCTTTTTTGTTTTTTAAGTTCAATATTTCAGTTGTAACTCGCAGTATGTTTTACAGTCGACCAGTAATACACTCTGAAAACACGAATGCTTTTTGTGAAGTGATGAAACCTAATTTTACAATAAAGGTCCCTATTGGCAGGCTACATATTGTACTTCCCGTGTTTCACCACTAGATGGCACTAGCTGTCATTAAATAGATGTGTTTCTCTGGATCATTGGATCACAACATTGCTGTTGGATGTGGAACCTTACACTTTTTAAGACTAAAAGCAAGTTTGTTTTCTCATTAATTACTGAGACACTGAGGAGGTTCAGATTGTTTATCATTAGAAGTTCATTACTAACTTCAGCATGTCAGATTAAAAAAAACCAAACATGACTATTTCTTTCCTCATTAACATTGCAGTAGGCTGCAACAACACAGTCTATGACAAGAAAACTGCAATACATGCTTTCTCTGTGAAGCTTAACATATACAAGCAATACAAATGAAACAATCGAGACATCTGTGATAAAGACTTTCATGAAAACATCCCGCTCAGACATTTTTTGAGTATATGCACAGACAGGCTTCAGGTCAGCTGCACCACATTTATCCTGAACAGAAACCACAATTCTGTCTCCTGCATTTTAAGCGCTGATCTGAGATGTGTTGGATCCATCATCTCAGAAGGAACTTCTTATAAGCACTACACATCATAGTACGCTCATTTTGAGAGATTGTTCTACTGGACATATTTGTTCTGGAGGTTGGAGGCAGCAGAGAGGACACATAGTACCAATTGTGTCAGTGAAATACTATCTCATTGTATTCTTCTGGGGACTCTTTGTAACCCTCTGAGAGACTCCTAATGGTCCTCAGGCCTCAGTTTAAGAACCACAGACTGGTACCCTTTCAGATCCACCGTCAAACAAGGTTACTGATATCATGAACAGTTAATGGCTTTACTCAAAGCTTAATTTCACCTGTGGGATCTATCAACTTCC
>NW_027176251.1:10727196-10887196 GCF_023055335.1 Clinocottus analis | reverse complement strand
CTTTACTTAGGTTTTTCCTCTTATGTTACTGTATATGTCTTGGGTCTAAATATTGTTTTACTCAAATTACTAGTTAATTTGCAGATTGTGGTTGTTAACGCAAAATATAACTTAAATGAATGATGATGTATTATTACAGGATAAGCTCCAGAATTTAAATTAACTACTAAAATGAGGCCCACCTTTACCAGCTGTAGTATTTGTAATGTGATGTAGTAATGTAATGATATATATATATATATATATATATATATATATATATATATATATATATATATATATATATATATATATATATAGAGAGAGAGAGAGAGAGAGAGAGAGAGAGAGAGAGAGAGAGAGAGAGAGAGAGAGAGAGATACCAATGTTTAAAATGAGTAGCAAACAAATGATCAGTGTCATCTGAGCCAGGTGCTGAGCTGCTTGATGCACATGGAGGTATTTCATTGGGGTTTTAGAGGCCCTGCACACCCACACTGTTGTTTTAGGTTATTCATGGTGATGGTGATTACCCGTTAGCTCAGGTGAAAGCTCACCCACCGCCTGCCACCATGAATCCAAATGAATGGATTCATGGTCATACTTCCTCGCCAAGCGTTTTGAGGGTTATCTCGCACATCACTTTTTAATGTCTAAACCCGTTACTTTCTGTTTCACTGCATGTGGGGGAACGTTAGCTCGCTGATGATGGGTTGTGACTGGTGTGGTGATATTCAAACGCAACTCAGTGAAATTCATTTTTATTTGACGTTTTGTATTCATGTGGACATTGGAGCATGTAGAAAAGTAACTAGCTTTGTATGGTACCCTTCCCCTAAAATATTGCTTTCATTTTAATCCAACCATTTGCCAGTACCTCTGCGGCCCGCCAGTGAGCCCCGGACCAGTGGTTGAGACGAGAGTAGCTTTAGTAGAGTAGCTTCACTAGAGTAGGGCCCTTTCCAGTGTTGTGCAGTGTCACTTTTCATGTATTACCACCTGTATTATGAAGAAGTGTGGTTTTGAGTCACATAACTTGGACTCGAGTCGGACTTGAGACACAAATTTAATGACTTTGGACTCAACTAAAGTCCAAAGTTAAAATTAAAAAGGTTTGCAACTCCACTTCAACACCAATCCCTCTTGACTTAATTTTTTTTGAGACATCTTTTATTTGTTTGTTTGAGAACAGGATTTTCTTGGGGAGATAACGGCTGAACAAACAGAAAAATATTCCTCTATTTATTTAGGAAGAAGATTTACTTGCAGGCAAAAAAACTGAACTGAACCAACTAAATTTCTATCTTTTGTTGTTTGTAATCCACCACAACACAAATCTATTAATTTCCATTAATGTACTGAACCAACTGACGTTAACACTATTCATTCCCAGCAAGTTGACACTGAGTTCCACTTCGTTTGAAACAATCCAACAGTATCCAATCAAGTTGCATTAGGAAACCAGGAAGAACTACAGTTACTGAGTGGCAGCTGGAGCCCGTTGTTACAATTGCATTAAATTAAGAGAAAAGCATGTTATGTCTTGTTTAGTACACAAAACTAAAAGTTTATTTTTACTTTAAAAACTAGAGCACTTATCAAAATGAAGTACACAAACTAAATATATCAGTAATAAAAACATGTACAAGAGTATACATCTCTACACGTTAAAATAATTTTTACAATATTTTCGCAGGTGCTGAAAACACAATTGGACAAGCTCTGTGAAATGTTGCTCCAAACCTACATGGGACTTATCATTCCTAGCTCCTGCCCTGTTTCCATCACAAAAGCTTGATGTGCCTGACCGAACCAGCATAAAGCCACAAGAGTTACAATCAAGAAAGAAAGGTTGAGCGAGAGACAGATAAACGAACGAGGCCAGAGAAAAGGGGATTGTTGTGATTAAAAGACAATTATCTGTGCACATCGACTTCCCAGTGTTGTGTGGTGTCAGGCTCGAGCTGAGCTGTTCTGTCCCAGAAGGCCTCGGGAGACAATGGCTACTGTGTCAGGAGGAGGGAGGGACGTGCGTTAACAAGTCTTGGGGTTTCATGACACGGTCACAGCTCCATGCAACTGTTTGAATACTCTTCAAGCCACGTATAGGCTTAGTAATGTGTTGTGTATCGCAGGAAGGAGTAGTTGGCAAGTTGATCGGTTAGCTGGCATCAACATACAAGCATATTCCACAAAATGATTAGTACATTGATTAGTACAATTGCCTTAAAACAACTAAAATGGTGACGTTGTACATAAAACTTTAAAATAGGCTTTAGGGGAACCTCGCCAGTGCAAAAATCTGAGATCTAATCTTAGATTAAGTTATGGTGATCTAACGGTTGCAAAGTGAAACTATTATCATAGAAAAAAACAAATGGAAGCAGCTTCAGGGTGACCTAAGTTCAAGGAGGAGTCATAGTGTCTTCGATCACGGAGGCAAGTGGAGATGTTTGTACACACAACCTGCAGCTTTATTGTGGAGCCAAGTGATATTTGCGCAAGTATCTTAAAAGACAAGACATTTACTTTTGTTTAAGTAGATTTGTATTCATCTGTAATAATAATTGTGGTTTTCTCAGACAATGACATTAAAGCTGATTTTGAAATGATCATTACAGTTACGTAAGCACTAATGCAGTGCTCATGTGTTCAGTGTTCACACCAGAGTTTATCTAATTATGCTTTTCCAGTTTGCAAACACCGGTCACATCAACATCTAAGTTATAATTACGACTGGGGAGCTTTCATCTTCCTGAGACCTCAGATATAGCTGACAACAAAAATGTTCCAAACAACATGGACTCCTCGCATCAGCCAAAAGTCTGTCAATCAATGTAATTCAATGGATTTTGTGTTGTCCTAGTAGTACTGTCAATTATTATTATTTTATCCTAATGAACCAACTCTGCAACCAGACAACTGTCTTGAAACAAACATATTACATATACAAGGAAGTGATGCTCTTTTATTAGGTGGTGTTTTTCAATCTGTTCTGTATAGAGACAGAGCGCAACAACCAAGGGCTGAAACGCTAACAAAATGTCTAGCTAGCTAGCCACAAATGCAAGATGTCTGTATGTCAAAGGATTAGTTTAGCACTCTATGTCTATGGGACAACTTGGCCGTTAGCTAAAGTTAGCTACATATTAGCAAGCTCCTGTATTTCCCTAAGGCACCTGCAAATATAAAACTGCTTAGCTATCTGATGTATCAAAATTCCACTGAAAAACAGGTTGCGTTCTGTCAAAATGCTTTAGCATCACATACAGAAATACAGTAAGCCTAAAACTGACCTTTGGACAAAATGCTTGCTGCACACACACTGACAATGTTTGGTGCCAGGATCCCACAGTTTTCCTGTTCTTCCTGCTGATGCCTCATGTTTTATTGCCAGTTTCCTTACTTTTTTCTGTCCAGCAGCTTATAAAAACATAGTTATGGGTTCTTTACTCAGTTGTTAGCGCATCCGATACCACAGCAACCTTTTCTGTTGTTTGCTATGAGACAAAAAGTGACAAGGAGGCTCCTTTACGCGACCTAACAGCGCTCTGCTTTCTCTATCGAGATGTGACATTGAACGCCGCAGCTATGGTATTGGAGCCAACAAGTGTGACTTTGTGTAAATAACCATTTTATAGTTCAAGTGGGTTTTAGCAAATTTACTACAAATTATTAATATATAATGCTGTTTTCTTGCATTTCTATCTTGATATTTTCGCGAGCCTCCAGGTCTGCAGTTGTTTTCATTTATTTCCATTGACTTGCAGAGATTTTCCTTGTCATGTGGCTTTAACAATTATAAAAGCAAGTTAAGTTTCTGCAAGCTTATTTGGATTTGGTAGGGAGATTGTTGGAAACCCATTGCTGTCCGAAAGGTGAGGAAGACACATGCAAAAAATATGAACCAGAGACTCTTTTTTATACATACATTATCTAAGTCTGCCAAACATAACTTAATACAGTTTAAAGTGGTGCACACATTACACTAATGCGATTGACAAAGTTGTATTCTAATATTGATCCATTATTTCCTTAAAGGGCAGCCAGCTGACTTATTACACGTGTTCTGGCAATGCACGAAGATCTCACCTTCTGAATACATTTTTTAAAAGCATATATTATATGTTTGTAACTCAAATTGACCTGGACCCAATATTTACACTCTTTGAATTAATATCAGGGGAACCTTGTGGCCTCTTGCCAAATAAAACCCACGTAAAACCAACCTTTGATCCTTTTAAAATGGAAGCAACATGTCATTAATTTAATAATCCAATTTAATTTGGATTATTCAATATTTTATTGTTTTACTTTACTCTTGCTCTTTGTTCGAATGATGAATTATTTGTTATATTATTTGATCTTATGTCTTCACCTCTGTCACCTGAGTGTATCTGAGTGTATCTGAAAGTACAGGGGGCTTCTTTACTACTTTCCCTCATATTGGCCCTGATCGTCTGCATCAGTCCCCCCCAAACGTACTTCCTGTCTTTTGTTACAATGACCTCAAAAACAATACAAAAATGTGGATGTGCTCTCCATCAGTACTAAATGATCAAATATGCTCAGTTCCATCCAGCATACAGCAACTGGCCGTGTTGGATAGAAAGGCCTTCAAGCTCAAAGCCTCACCCATATTTGCTGGGGCGAGGGGGTAACAGTGTGGCCCTTTGTGGCACCGTGTGTATTTATGAATGGCTGAGCCTCGGGGCGAAGCATCAGAACAATGCTGCTACACTGAAGGACTGATTTTCAAATGGGAGGGGTGATGGTGATGATGGTGGTGGCAGAGGAGGCGGTGGGGCGGGCGGTTTATTCCCCACCGTTGGGGCTTGGTACAGAGAGTGGCGAGAGGTCTTGCTGGTAACGGAGCTGGTGTGATGCTTTGCATGTGAGTGTCAGAGGGAAAGGCTGCTGGAACTGCTCAGACAGGAGCCGCTGAACGGAGGTCGGTCACGGTCACCTACACAGGTGAGCAGATGCTGTGAATTTTGATTTGTTATGTTTTTTTCATAGTTTTAGTCAGAAAAAAAGGAAGGAAATAGGGGAGGACAAACTTAATAATGAATAAGGACGGATTCCAGTCATCATCTATCTATATAATTTAGTTCTTTTTATTCTTTAGGCTCAAACACCTCCAGTCAGCATGAGTGTGCTTGTTTGCGTGACTGTCCATAGATGTGGTGATGAATGAACGAGTGAAAAGATTGAGAGTTGGATGAGTCATAAGTTAGAATGAGTTAGGTAATGAATGTGTGAGCTTGTACGTGTCTTAATGAATGCATGCATGAGCGACCGTGTTTTGTGATGATGTATAAGCGTGGACACATGAGTGAGAGAGTGTGTTTTCTCTGCGTGTTGTTGGCGGGGGCTGCTAAAAGCCCGGCCAATCATTACAGGACAGATTTCGCAGCGTGTGCCATTAGCGACGAGTCGTTCCTGTAATTACCAGAGCGTATTACCACATCCAAACATCTGAAGCCAGGTAGAAGAGTCTCTGATTACGCAGCCAACCAAAACTGTTTTCAAGTGATTTAACAGCAGTGGACTGCATAATATAAACAAGTGAAAGATATGTTTTCTTTAATGACCTCAGTTTTTCTCTGCATCTGCAAATAGATGGTTTACAGCGAAAACAAGTCATGGTGTCTTTTCAAAAGGGGAAATGAGTCTTTCATGAAAAAAACTGAGTGGTGGTGGAATCGTGCAATTTTAAATTCTGAATTGTGACCTAATTGTTGAAATTTTTATAAGACCAAATGCCAAAAAGCTTAATCCCTCCAGGACATCTAAATCACATCAGTGGAGAAACATTTGAGTTTCAGATTTTAACTTTTTTTTATTGCTTCAACTTTAGGTCAAGTGATGTATTTTTGAAGAAATCGTGTGCGTCAAGTTTCTCCATCCAATTAGACTTTCAGTTAGATTTGGGGCATGGGCCCCCTTTGAAACCTCCTTTCAAGAGGATTGAACAGGTGACGGCTCTGTTTGTCGCCCCCTTTTGTTCAGAGCGGAAGGGAGAGCACTCTGATGCTTGGCGAGGCCTGTGGCTCACCATCTGCCCACTGGGCCGGGGATGGACCGAGTCCCTGGGTTTGCCAGGTAGAAAAGATGGGAATAAGCTATCGGTGCTCCTGGTCTCTCGTTATGTTGGTGATCTGCCATTTGACGATTTCTCTGTTTTCATGCTTGCTTCATGTGCTCTTGGTAAAATACTCCTGAAATGTAATCTGTCTGAGGAAAGACGAATGGTGATTCCAAACAGAAAAGAAAAGGGGAAATGCATACATGTATGGAGCATCAGCACTAATTTAAAGGGATGGAAGTGAAACACACATAAACCGACCAAGAAATACCAAGAAAAACACTTTTGGCATCCATCAAGTCGTCTTCTTTGGTTTCTAACAGTCTCATGTAAAATAAAATCATCATATTTTCCTTGTAAGACTTGAAGAAAAATAAAAGAAGAACCACATAGATTATGGGCATGAAAAATAAAATAGAAGCACTTACAGCACATAACACTTCAAAGCATCGACTGTAAGAGGCAAGCAGTGCTGGATTCATTTTCTTTGACGACCTCAAAGTCCAGTCTGAATCTTTTATTTATGCCAGCACCTTGGACAGACTGTGTAACTGAATATTGGCATATCTCTGTGTTTATGTTTGTAGCTTGCGTGTTTGAGTGTGAGTGTGTGTGTGTGCGGTGTGCTGGGTGCTGTGCTCATCGCAGCTCAGCGCGCCATGTGTAGGAGGGGGAGTAGTCATGTTTTAAGACCATCTGCTCCTCCGAGTATTTTAGTGGGGGCCTTAGCTTGTGGTGGACCAACGCGCGTCACAGGCAAACAGCAAAGCGCAAGCTGTGAGCGGGCCTGTTCCGGAAAAAATTCCTCCACTTGCTGCCTCGCACAATGGGCAGTGTTCTGCATACAAGGTTCCCATTCTTTTTTCTCCCCGTGTCCAAGTGCCACGACGAAGCTCTTGTACACGGGCCGCAGACGATATTCACAATGAAAATGTTCTTCTTGGCACAGGCGCTTGTTTGTGTGAGCCTTTTGGTTTATGTGAGCAATCTGAATAATGTAAAATGACTCATAAAAGGTATCGTGGCCTGATTTAGCAGAGCTGATTGTTCAGATAGTGTCTGTATCGCTTAAGCACGACGTGGAATAAGTGATCAGGTTGAGGTTTAGATATTAGAAGAACACACTCTGCTCCGGCAGCAAATTGAGTCTCCTTCGCTTCTTTCAGGCAAACAAGACATAAGTCTGTTTAACTGGACACTCACTCCGTCTGCTCTTGTACATTTCATGTGCACATACTGCCTATACAATGACTCCAGTGCCAGCAAGACAATGGAGCAGGCTGAGCTCATACGGCACATACGGGATGCAGAGGAAGGTCACATATCTGCACACCCCACACTGAGGAGTGTGTTGGCTTGCCTTATGCTGCGTGTGTGTGTGTGTGTGTGTGTGTGTGTGTGTGTGTGTGTGTGTGTGTGTGGAGGGGCGGTGTATGGCATGCAGCGTATTCGTTTGAACACAGCTCCAGAGCGTCAATGCGGCGCTCTCCTCTTTAGCTCTTGTTTACGGAGGGATTCCCTTGAGGTTATCCACGGCTCGGTCGATGCCATCACTTGGCCGGTGGCCTAAAGGCTTTTGGACACACTGACTCACCCTAACATTGAACAATGAGAGTGGGGGAAGAAAAAAAGCCACTTGCAAAGAAAAGTTGCCTTTGTTACTTTTATATGTAAACTTGGTGGACATCTGAGTGAATCCATGCTTGTGCTCCCTGCCCACAGACATTCCTCAGCAGGGAAAATATTCGATCTGCATAGGGCTTCAAAGATCAATGATGTCCTGAAGCCTTTTTTTCATAACTAAAATTAAAATTGTCTTACGACAAATTGTATAATTTAGGCTCTTTTTAAATGATGATGTTTGACAAATAAACCTTTCTAAGAACTACACATAGAAATCAGTATCAAACTAATGTAAATCTGTTATTTACATCACCACATTCATCTCACAAGTTCTATGTTCCTCCTACACTCCGTATGTTGCTCTAACACAGCTTTTCTCAGAGTGGAAATGAGTCATCATCCTTCACCGAGCAGTGCTTTACCTGGTCTCTTAGGCACCCCGAGCATGAAACAGTTCAACTAATGTCAAAAATACTGTGACCTCAGAGGGAAGTATGATCAATTCGCAGAGTTCAAGACATCAAGACGCACAGGACAGATGAGTTAAATGGTAGAACTGAGGAGAGGAATGCAGAGTGGGCCAAAGAACAGCTCCAGAAATGCCTGAACGCATATTCAGAGCTGCCCACGGCACATGTAGACCAGAGCTCACACAGACTCCCTCTCTTCCCCTTCCCCTTGTCTCCGTCTAACATCTCTCTTTTCTGTCCTTTCCCACAGAACCTCACGTCTAGGACTCGGAGCAAGACGACCAACTCAGGGAGAACAAACACAGCGGGAAGACGAAGAAGTCAGAACCGAGAGGGAGCAGGAGCCTGGTGCTGAGGCTGGTATGAGGCAAGTGTTTTGTGTGCGTGTCGGGCGTGTGCGTCCAAGTGTGCACACGTATGCTGTGTGCTCAGTGCCAGCCGTTTGTCTGCCCCGTCAATGAGGCCGTTGTTGTTGGGGTTGGAGGTGGTGGTGTCAGCGGCCCTGCCTGGCTGCTCGGCTCCATTCTCTCCTGCCGTTGCCTCTCTGCCTGGACACGCTCGCCCGTCTCTTGGCCTTTTGTTGCAGTGCAGATGGTGGAGCTTGACGCAACATTGGAGAAAAGTTAGGATTGTCACAGCCAACAGTTGTGTCACTCTGGGCGAAGATGTCTCAAAATGTGTAACAATGTTTTTAAAGGGCCGCAATCACTATTTGTCTGATGTGAAAAGGGTTGGATTTACAGAGAATTATCACCTGCATCTGCAGCTCTCCTCAGTTTTACAGAGCTTCATGAGAGTTTATGCTCATTGTCTATCTGTCCGGCCTGTGACTTTGCTGTTTTGGTTCAGTCTCACTGCTCTCACAGTATTGTATTCGGCCATAACAGACAGCGAAAAAGCAGCCAGACACAGTTTGAGACTAGCTGGAGAAGATAGTGGAGCGTTTAGCAGCTAAAGGGCCAGATATTTCACGCAGGAGTCAGTTGAGACCAAAAACTGAGCTAAAATAAGAGTGAACATTACAGTTAAATGTATAAGGCAGACAGAAACATGACTCCAAATGAATTATAATGTTACTCTATAACTGCTGGATGTTGTTAACTTAGAGGTTATTCATAGTGATGACTTATTTCCACTACCCCTAAGTGGCCTAAGAAAATGTATTGCAAGTTTAAAGAAGAGTGGAAATGGCAAAGTAGAAAGCAGCTATTTGCCAAGTAAATTTGGCAAACACTTTTAAGTGTTCAAATATCTATGCATTTGTGACTGTATGGCGCAAGACGAACAGCATGATGAATCCATGGCTTCTTGCAATGTCAAAAACAACAGCATTTTTGACTTCCTTCCACCAACAAGGCTAATATTGGCTATGGATTCACCGGGGGATGTTGGGACGTGTTAATCAAGAAGCTCTCATACACAATCCTCTCTCTGCCTGCCATCTGCACACACCGGCTGCTGCAGCATGAGGCGAAATCCACTGCTTCTACTTCTGCATGCATTTATTCGACACCCACTGCACAAGTAACAGTTATCATGGTAATAGTATACATTTCATTAACATAGCATTTAAACCCACATTTCTTGGGTATGTGAAAAGTTAATGTTGCATTATCAGCAGCGTGAAAATGTAAATCAAAACTTCAACATCAAAAATATTAGACAAAGCAGTGACACAAATATCACTTCAATGCTAAGT
Source organism: Clinocottus analis (assembly GCF_023055335.1). Lineage (NCBI taxonomy): Eukaryota > Metazoa > Chordata > Actinopteri > Perciformes > Cottidae > Clinocottus > Clinocottus analis. The sequence continues at coordinate 10,877,337 of NW_027176251.1, read as the reverse complement.
AAATTATTACAAGTAATTAGGAAACATCTGTTGGAGAGAGTGATTGTGAATTTAGTCATCATAAGTGATTTGTTATTAGTCGGAGGAACCGCATCAGTTTGATTTATTTTTGGCTGGAATTGACTTAAACATCTATAAATGTCTTGTCACAATAATGAGGAGTTTATGCATGCAAACTAGCAAACATGGTGCCAAGATGGTTTTCCATTTCCTCGTGACTCAATAGGACTTGATACATGTTTTGGGGCGCAGTGGGTACAGTAGTTCGTCCTTTAAGCAAGACACCCGCCCTGAAGATGGGGCTAATGCTGAAGCGCTTTGTATAATGGAAGGAAATGGAATAAAACAAATATTGTTGTATCCACTGTTTTTATTTAGGATGATTGTGAAATGGCAGTTACAAGTAAGGTTGATGTACAGCTCGATTGCCAACTGATCAGAATTAAAATCGGCTTTATTGATCAAATGTGTGTCCAGATACAAGGAATTTGACTCCAGTTTTAAGTTACTCTCAATGTACTTACACACAGTTACACAATCAACATATACACATGGAGCGAAAAAACCAGGACAGCACATCTGAACGTAGAACTATTATGTTCATACAAGTGAATGAAAAAAAGTGCATGGATAAATGTATTTCAAAAGCAACAATACCACATATCGAGTCTATTAACAGAGAGACGAGAAGAGAAAACCACCAGGCAACCCAAACACAATTTGTAGTTTTCTCATTTGATATAGATATCAAGTGAGCAAAACCATCTGTAGTGGGATTTTGGAAGAAAATTGAATGCTGCTGAGATACTATTTGTCTTTTATCTCATCACGCCTGGATTACTGCAACAGCCTTTTTACTAGCCTGAACCAAAAATCTGTTGATCGACTCCAGACTGTAGAGACCTCAGCTGCCAGGCTTTTAGGGATGTGATCATATCGCTAAAAGCCTGGCCGCTTTTAGTGATACTTGCTCCCAGTATGTTTTAGAATATATTTTAATAATATTACTATATTATTAAAGCTCTTCACGACCTCTCTCCCTCTTTCTGACCTATACCGTATATGCTCTGGTACATACTTTGATGTCCTCGTGCAGAGGTCTTTTGTCCGTTCCAGAGGCCTCCTCAGTGAACTATAGGGAGCAGAGCGTTTGCAGTCGAGGGCCTGAAGCTTTGAAAAGATCTGCCCGAAGAAATTAGGTTGACAGTGACAGTGATCGCTTTTAAAGGAACAGTGTGTGAAGCCCTCTGACGCAAATTTGAAATTTGTGACTTTGGGCGATACTAAATAAATTGAATCTCAGTGAATTGTAGGATATTGTGGTATCACGTGGTGTGGTTGCAGATTGCAACCAACTGAATACCCCTCCGTTCACTCCTCTCTTTCCAAGACTGCGATAACGTGAGCTGCCGAGTGCAAAACCGTGGTCTCTAATCAAATGTCTCTAATCATTTTTTACACTATATTGTTATTTAAATATATTGTTTTATTTATATAAATTAATATCATATATCTGTTTGTTTTATATCTGCCAACCTGATGATTCATAGCTTATGATTCATGACTGTGGAACATGGATTTTAAAACAGTGCTCTGTAACCAAAGATTATTATTCCCGTATTATTACTTTTAATAAATACAGTGTCATTAGTTTTACAATCACTGAATACCATCACCCTCTTTGCTGATGTATTTCTACAGTATTAGTAATCTGCTAACGACATGACGTGCGGTGGCTAGAGTTTGCTGTTGTGTCACAGCTCAGTCGACACAGTGAGGGTCATTCATTGGACGGATGGCGACCGTAATGAGTGACTCCACCGAGGGGGAGACAGCAGGTGCTTGCTGATGCTGAGTTTGTGTGTTTGTCTCACTTACTACGGCTTCGTGAGAGCGAGGGCACTGTGAGTGATGTCATTGCATGATGCTGATGTCTCTTGTTCCCCCCTTTCTTGTTCTTACAGAGAAGCTGTCAAGCTGTCTGGGTGTGAGTGAACCCCCTCTAGTGGAGCTGCTGACAAGCTGTCCTGCAGAGCGCTCTGTTTTTATTATCATTATCAGCATTTCAAGGTAAAACCACAGTTAAAAGTCGCAGGACAGGTTTTTAATATTAAAAAGATACTAAAAACCTTTTCTAACGGAATTTTTCTTAATTTATTCATAAGAAATGAATATAAGAAACCTTTTCCAACTGAGTTTTCTTGATTTATTTATAAGAAATGCATATCAAAACGTTTTTACCCAGTCTGCTTAACAAACCTGCATGTGGATCACACCATTATTTTCTTTTTTTGTTCACATTCAGTGAACAGTTTTCAAAATGTGATTGCAAAGATTGAGAAGTTTGATTTTTGTTCATCTTAGGTAAGCAAAAAAAAAAAGCTACCTATCTATGTTTTGCTTTTAACTTCAGCTGAAATACAATTGAAATAGAGTTCCTGCCACGTATCTGAAAAGTTAAGTTACAGATACACTGAAATAGCAAATGGCCAAAGATTAGCAAAGGAATACTAATTCACAAACTAACTCAGAAGTTACCTGATACTGCAATGCATTTAAAACCCTTCAAATATGTTTAAATGGATACAGGTAACACTCGTTTACTCTTCCCACTCAGGGGAGAACATCTGGAGTTACACAAATATAAACATGGACTACTTATAATAGATTTTGTTTTTGTCAATTGTAAAACAAAATGTTTCATATTGCAGAGGAAGGTGTGAACATCACATAACTCCAGTTTTGGTGATTTGTGTTTTCGTGGGATTCAAAAATCCCAAAGGCTGTACAATTTGTACTTTTGGGATTTTTAAAGGTCAAAACTGAGTTGTTTTGTCTCAATTGTTTTAAAAAGTTGTTTAAAATTTTCATTCTGAAGCGTGAGCTGTGTCTTCCATGAAACATTTTGAGTATTTCTGGGACTCTTAGAGGTGGATGTAGTCCCTGAGTCACTCAACAGCAAATGCTGTAAACAACACATTTCGTTTAATTTTTTTTTTCTCTTGATGATCCATGTGCTGTGACTGACAGGATCTTATGTGTTCCAGAGGTCTATGGTCCAACGTTGAACAGAGACCATGTGGTGTTTGGAGCTGCTCATACCACTGCTGTTGATCATCAATGGTAAAAAAATTAATCCCACAATTCCGTTGTACCTCACACTTCTCACGATGCATGCGATCTTACACTTGTCTGTCGGATCTTTCTCTCAGATGGCAGTTGCCAGTGGAACGTTTGGGTACCTCGGGACATCTCGGCCATGACAAACTCCTGTGTGGTCATACCGTGCACCTTCATGTACCCGTCTGGTATCAGGCCGTACCGTGGCACTCATGGTATCTGGTACTTCGGACAGCCGTACCCTCAGCTCTTCCCTCCTGTTGTCTTTAAATCGCGCACAGACGTCGTGCACGAGAGCTACAAGGGGCGCACCAAGCTGCTGGGTGACCTGCACCAGAGGAACTGCACGCTGCTCATCAACAACATCGGCACGGAGCACTCAGGGAGATATTACTTTCGTGCTGACCTCGGCGGAGCCAACATGTATACGTACCCAGACTTCTCTGAGCTCAAAGTCCTCGGTAAGTCACATTAAACTGTAAAAAAAAAAAATACAAGAAATATGAAATCAGTAAATGTGATGAATAGAAGAGTTTTGTCTTTAATCACCTCAACACAAAGGCAGAAAATGTTCTTGAAAAAAATGTTTTGGAAACTTTTAATTTGGCTTTTAATTTGTGGAAACTTTCCTTTTTCAGCTTTCATTCATCTTTTTTTCTATTTTGAATTTTTAAGGACACTGTTATATTTTATTGATTGGCACAATATCTTTGCTCTAGTTTCCTGCTTAACTTTAATTTCTTTCCTGTCTGCATGAAGATAAAATGCTGCTTTATTATCGTTCCTCTTATTATTGTTAAGAAGTACTTTCCCGCCCACCAGATCAACCCAACATCGACGTCCCAGAGGAGATTGTCAGCGACGAGAGTCTGGAGTTGACATGCTACGCTCCTGACAACTGCCCCGACATGACTCCAGAGATCCAGTGGATTTACACCGACTACCTGCCCGACCCTGAGTTCAGCTCCGACTACCTGGAGGAGAGCAACACAGCGGTACTCTCCAGCACCCTCACTTTCGTACCCAGACCTATGCACAACGGGCAGCTCCTGGGCTGCAGGGTCTACTACCCCAACACCACACTGGTCTACGAGAGGCTCATCTCTCTTGACATCAAGTGTAAGTTAAAAAGCACCTCACACCCAATAAATCATAACGATGCTTTTCCACCTCTGTCTGACACGCCACACTCGAGTCCCAACAGAAATGCTAAGTTCCTATCAAGTAAATTCCTTTGTTGAGTGACTTTGAAATCAACCCATTTTTTAAAGGCAGTCATTCAGTGTTGTCCAAACAGGTCAATAAATTCTCTACTTTCTGTTCCAGATGGTCCCCGCTCTGTGTGGGTGAACGTGTCCTCAGAGGTGATGGAGGGCAGCTCTGTGATGCTGCACTGCGAGGTGGACAGTAACCCTTCTCCCAGGATCTCCTGGATGTTCGGAGACCAGGAGCTGCTGTGGGACACGGCGTCCAACGTCTCCCTCTCTCTGGACGACGTGACGCCTGCGCAGGAGGGAATCTACACCTGCGTCGGTGACAATGGCTACGGCCTCATGAACACTTCACTGTACCTGGCTGTCAAGTGTAAGTCGCTGAGACAGTTACTGGGTCCCAATTCCAACATACATATTGTAAATATAGGATACAATTAGTTTGTAGTAGGGAACGAGGAAACAGTAAGTTAAATTGCATTTGTAAGTATAGATGGTGTAGATGGAGTTTGCATCGTAAAATTTGTTTGGATTCTCCAAACAGAAAGGATAAAAGAATAGTCCACTGAACGTGTTTTGAGTATCTAATATTCTAATATTCTATGATAATTGATCTAAAATTAGTTTCTTTTTGAATTTTGTGACTCAATAGTGTTGATCAATAACACAGAAATCAAGTGGGTTTCATGTGCAAACTCACATAATGTAGTATTCTGTGTCACAATACACTACATACAGTATTTAAAACCTACTGATCATTAGTATGGAACTGGACACTCATGAGTGCTTTGACCATCCTCTTGAATAGTTCGGCTCGGTGAATGAAATGAATGAATGAAACGTCAGCGTTTCGTTTACAACTTGTTCCCACAGTCCACAAGTGGCCAAAAGCAAAATCAGTTATTACAAAATATTGTCCTTGATATTAAAGAAGTAGCAGTAAAGGTGTCATTGTGTCTGTTTAACTGTGTCAATAATAAAGAGGAATTCCCAAATTTTTTATAAGAAAAAAAATCAACAATGTAATTCCTCCGCGTTGTTTTGCAGACCCTCCCCGCGAGCCCGTGGTGAACGACTCTATGACGGTACAGGAGGGATCCTCGCTGGCTCTGCACTGCAGCACCCAGGGCAGCCCGGCCCCAACTCTCACCTGGCTGAAGGACGGGGAGCTGGTGGGCACCATCACCGCTGACGAGCTGTCAGTGCTGCAGATCGCAGAGATCACACCGCAGGGAGACGGACAGTATCGCTGCCTGGCCGAGAACGAGCATGGAAGAGCCAGCAGCTCCTTCAACATCACTGTTGAGTGTGAGTATTTCCCTGTTGCATTTCATACAACAGTAGTGTAGAAAAAAAGTAGGATGATAATGATCTGCAGGTCTTGGGAAGTGACCTTATTTAGGATCCGAGTCGCCTTAGGTTAGAAGTTCTTTCTGAGCCTCTCAGTAATAGCCTGGTGTATCTGATACCTTCTTACTCATCTCTACACAGAGAAAAGGCCATTATCGGTGTTTTTGGGATCCATAATAATATTCCTCGCCTTATTCTCGCCGCTCTTGGTGTAAATATCGAGCACCACCCCTTGTATGTTCAGCTAAACTAACCACTTTTTCTTTCAGTGTTGTTATTGTAGCTCTTTACTCTGCTGCCTCCTTGATTAGATGCTCCGGTTCTTCTGGAGGAGTCAAAGTGCACTGTGGTAAGGGAGGGCGTCCAGTGTGTCTGCATGGCCACAGGAAACCCTGAACCCACCATCGAGTTCTATCTGCCCGACCTGAACGTCACCATCAACGAAACGGATGGCCGGTACAACTTTTACACGCACACAGATGGACATACCTCCACGGGTATGATCAAACTGCGGGAGAAAGGCGAGCGGGTCGACAACGGCGGCCCTGCCGTGAACGTCCACTGCAGCTTCTACAACATGTACGGAAGAGAGAGCATACACCTGGAGCTGCAGCAGGAAAGTGAGTAGAGACGGACTGTTCACCAAGCAATTAGTCAAGCACACATCTGCTGACTGTAAATGGATCAAATTAAGTGAACATTTTCTTAATGTGTGTAGGCTACATGTTGTAGGTTGAAAATGGCATCCTCCTCTTTCTCATGATCTTCTTTTCTTTGTCTTCTTGTTGTGCAGTTCAATGTGAATGCCCTCGTTTTACATTTTGATCATGTTTCTTTTTAGAAAAGTACATGATGGCAGTTATAGTCGGCACGATTGGAGGAGTGGCGGTCATAGCATTCATCATTGCAGCAGTGAGATATGTTGGGCACAACAACAAAAAGTGAGTATGAATCACAAACTAATAGAGAGGCAGATGCGAGGCAGAAGTAGTCTTTTTCCTCACTAAATATTATCTGAAATTCAAGGAAACACGTAAGCCTTGTCATCCATTCTAAAACACATTGAAGCACATTGTTTATGAGGGGATGTGGAATTGCTGTGGACGTCAGGACCATTTCTCCAGAGCAATTAAGAGTTTCTTTTTCAACACAAGTTCCCTGTTGAAATCCTCGAAGATCCACATCGGCTGCCTTGTGAAGTGGGTTAGCGAGTTGGACTAACCTTATATTTTGCAGGCCAGATTCCCTGCCTTGACACTGCTTCTGTATCCTTGACCCGCTACGCTAAATAAAAGGTGGCCCTCTTAACCAAGTTGATTTATTTTAGCCTTGTGGCATATTTGAACCCCGAAATTGTGCACGCTTTCCCTGACAAATCACCCCTGAAGTGGGTGTGAGCTCAGCGACTAAACCCATTAAAATAACCACGTCACTCACAACCACATTTGGCCACCAGCCTAACCTTACAGAGCTTGTCGTTTTAAAATGGATGCCCAGGCTTGGCGTGTCGCCCTGCATTAGTGGCAGTCGAGACCGAGTCTGATCATGTGACTCCGTCCCCCAGAGAGAATGGCAACCCTAGGCAGGACGTGGTCCTGGAGAACCCAGCGTTGTACTACAGCGCAGTCAAGAAGGACAAACAAAATCTGAGGAAGAAAGTGGTGAGACATGCTGATGTCAATGATCATGATTATGATGGAGGATGTCCTGGATGACCATTCTCAGATTGTTGGGGGTTAGAGTTTTGTGTAATGCAACAAGTTGTAAATCATGTGACCCCATTTTGACCTCTGACAATTAGGTCACAGAAGGTCTCTCCCACTAGCAGTCCATTAGCTCCAACCATGACCTTTCCCAACACTGTTTTCTCTTGCTTTCATCGCTTCTCTGCGTTTTTCTGTCTGTTTTTCTCTCCCCTAACTTGCACAGCTTAAGACAGAGCTGTTGGGCTCAAAGTTTAACTCCATTCTAGAGGAGACTACGGTAAGGTTCCTAAACAAATCCCCATTAAAAAAATACAAGCCTCAGTGACAGATGCATCTCCTCGCATATCAGCTTCTGTGTTCTGTACACTGCCGTTTGTTTTCCGAATCTGCTTTCTGCATGGCTGCCTCATTGCTAACACGAATTGCCCCGACTAACAAGAAACATCTCAGTCTCCTTGTCAATTGTCGACCAGTAACCGCTAACCTCTTTTCTTTATGTTGTCTGTCGCGCTCCTCTGTCGTCTGAGTTGTCACCGGCAGCTTGCCAGTGATTTGTGCCGCTGATCGGTGCTTCTGTCTGCAGGGAGAAGACGGGGATTATCAACCTGTGGGCTCTATGGCAGGACTGGAGAGGCAAGAGCTGAATTACGCTGCTCTGGAGTTTATCGGGGCCAGGCCCAGGGAGGGGGCCTCAGGGAGAGGGGATGATGGCAGCAACTACTCGGAAATCAAAGCCAAATGAATCGCAATCCTTCCCTGATCCCTCGGCTATGCGAGATGCAGTGGCAGCCCCAACACATGTTCTACCCCAAAAACTCTGTAATAACCCCCCAGCCTCTACTGGAATTCACCCCGCATACAGTGACTCCTTGTTCCTTATTCCTTCAAATTTGTCATGTGTAATGTTACCACTTTGATGCCACTCCTCCATTGGATGCCCCTTCACATGCCGTCATTTGGGAAAACTTTTACTTTTTTGAGTCAGAGCATGACCCACTGGACAATGTCAAAGAAATACAATGTCTAGCCTCAATTGTAGTACAAGGACTCTAAAACATGCAGTGTTAACCATAGGTTATTGTTTTGTTGCTTTCTCCATGTTCTTCCTAGTGATTGTTGATGTTCTTGTCAAACGGCAAATGACTAAGCGCTCACATCTGTCTCACTATTTGCTCTACAGCTGTCTCTTATCACTGTCACTGTGTCTGCTGCCGGTCGAAGCATCAGGGCAAGGAGTACCTGCGCTTTTTGTTCTCTTATATTCATGTGTTTGTTTGTGTGTGTGTGTGTGTGTATCAGCAGCGCAAATCTCTCTCTCTTTCCTTTGGTTAATTACATCTCAAAATGATAACCGTCGTAGGCGAGAGATGGAAATGCATCTCAGCATCCTGTTACCACATAATTGTTTTTTAATCTGTGTTGTGGCTCGGTAGCCTCTCATAGAAAATGGAAAAATATCACCATTACTTTTGATAATAATCGGAAAATGTTTTGTATTTTTATTTAAATGGTACACTGTGCAGTTCTGAAAAAATGTCACAGCTTCTTTAAAACATTTTCCAGTTATCTGAGGAATGTATTGAGATTTTGGGGGATTTTCCTGCATTGTGGCCAATGCAAAATGTCTTGAGTCATCTTCTACTATTTCTCCCGAAAGCATGGGTTCTAGCTCTTTGACTGATCTGGAAAATACGGACCAAAAGCACAAAACATTTGAGCGTGAGTGGCCAAAGTGTTATCTCTTTTAGACAATGTGTGTGTGTATAGGCGTGTCCGTGTGTGTGTGTGTGTGTGTGTGTGTGTGTGTGTGTGTGTGTGTGTGTGTGTGTGTGCGCGTGTGTCTGTTCAAATAGTGCTGAAAGATCACAGACACTGATCATTGAGCATCACTGCGGGAAGGTTGAGCATCACTTCACTTGAGAAGTTGATGCTTTATTCTCACAGGGCTGCATCAGAGGTTTGAATGACAAACATGGTTGTGCTATTCAAAGACATTTGATGAACTTGTGATGTAATATCAAAGTGTACTAATACTCTAACTTGATAACGATGGTGTCAATAATATATATTAATGAGATGTATATTGATAGGGAATGGATGCAAGTATGTACAGTAAATACCCTGCATGACTGTTTTTCAAGCAGGCACATATACATATTTAATTATGGATAAAAGTCAATGTGGGAAGTGAAAACTTGTCATACATCATACAAATAGATTAACTGGACACTGTCTTGATGAGTTCAGTGAATGGTATCAACCTCTAACTTGAGAGGTGACCTTCTTATTAACTGTGATTGCGTTTGATTGGAAGTGTGATACCTGATACAATTAGTTATCTTTTCCATTGAACATTGAAAGGGAACTCCAGAAATTAATATTGCACATCCATTGAATTAGATGACTCTGTAGAAACAATAAAAACAAAGCAGCAGAGGTCAAGATGTCTGAACTTGAACTCCAAGGGTCACGTTCCAGAGGAACTGGATCCTTCATTGCCCACAATGCAACCATTAGCATCTTTTTAAAAGACCCTGCCCATCTGGTAAACATGTCTTTCGAACTCAATGCACTTTTTTCAGATTATAAAACGCTTATTAAGAGTGGCACTATTAAAGGACATTAAAGAATCATGTTCACAGGCTGAGCTGTAATGCCCATGACAAACACCTGACCTTTATGCAAATAAGTCAATGGAGTTCCCCTTTCATTTTTTACAAATGGTCTCAACCCACGAATAAAGCCGCCTCTGTGCTTCTTCCACCTCTCCCACTTTGCATCACATCTTACAGGTCATTCATCACTGTTTCTCTCAGAGTGCTGAAAGGTAACTCATCACCACACTGCAACTGTAACTGACTAACATGCACTGCCATTTTAAGACAACAGGGCATGATTGATAGATATTTTCAATGGCTCAGTTTTCACACTACATATGTAGTGAAAATGCCAATTGATATCGACTGTGTGAATTGTATGTTGGATTGTTTTAACAATGTAAGTCATGAACAATAATCTTGTCCTCGAAATGTAATGTGCAAGAAATGATCTCTAAAATACTGAAAGTAATGGCCATAATATCACTCTTCAAAATCATCTGCTACAGTTAAACATCAAGTAGCAACGTCTCCACTGATTCTCTCCTCCTTGATGTTGTTATGCTGTATGTATTGATGTTGATAAAAGGCTTAAGTGGGAAATAAATTATAATTAGAGATATGCAATGATCCCTTCTTGTAGATTGAAAGTACTTTTGATACACATGCTCTGACCAAGGCTTTCTGTATGTTATGAAACAACACCGCACTGTGTGCCACTGATGGATTAAGTTAATCAAGGCAGCAGCGGGTCTCTGTGAGCTGTTTCCAATGGATTTGAACATCCAGTAAGGGTCAAAATACAACAAACACCTCTCACTGTGGTAACTCCAGACATGGATCGACTGTTCACAGGCAATATAAAAACAGAAATTACACTATGAGGAGTATTTCAGTTTAATCTGTTCACATGAACCCAAATAAACCTCTCTGCCAAAACTCCAGTTTGAGTAAACCGTGTTGATCAAGCCTCAGGTTTGTATATGACACAGGGCAAAGAAAGATGATAAGTCTACGATGTATCGGATCATTTTTCTGGCATCAAAACATACCCGTGGTTCTATGGGAAGTGAAGGCATCTTTGTCACTTTTTTAGTTATCGCATAACAGTTCTTAAAACATGTTTTACCTCTTTATTGGCATACAATCTTTGGAAAGATTGATTTTGTTATGTTTGAAGTATTATAATTAAACATTTCTAGTGCGGATAAAGCAGCATGTTGACCAAATGTGGAATGTAATGCAGAAAGAGGAACCAGCGGTTTTGAGCATTTTCTATACGCTCCAAGCGAAAACAGGTTAAAAAGGCAGTTATCTTTGCATGTAAACAAAGCTTTTGTCAACCAGCTATTCTGACTCACATTAGTTTTATATGACAATGTTTTGTTGACTTAATGATGGAAATGCTGACTAGCGTTCTTAAATTGCCTGTATGCTCAAAGTCAATAACCAATTCCTTTGTTTGAAAGCTTCCTGGGGAGTGGTATATATTTATTACATTTGTTTTCTACAAATATCAAATATGTGTTCCCTAATCTTCTGTCAAAGTGTGTTGTAAAGGAAGTGTATATGTCATATACTTGGTAAGCATAATGATCATTATGGAGATTTTTTTTCAACATGTGATTGACACAATAATTCAGTTCAAGGTTTTGGACTGTTACCTAATAACAGTAGGATTTCTGCAATTATGTTGTTTGCTTGCTTTTTTATTTCAAACAAGTCTTTCCCGCCTCAAGCAAATTCATCTGTCTTTAGTTCCATGCAAACATAAATAAAATGAAAACAACACGCACTGGAAAACGTTGGTTATTGATAGAAAACAAACTGTTCTCACCTTGTATTTTTCTACTGTTAGGAAAAGCAATATCAACATAACTCATCATGTGCTTTGCTCTTTTTAATTTTCGGTTGCACTTCTTTGGTTAAGTGAATAAACCCCCCAAAAATCCACTTCATGAAAACAACTTAAGCTAAAATGTGTCAAAATGAAACACTAACCCTCACAAACAAGGCTTTGCTAAGTTTAATCTGAATTCATTCATTGATGTTAAAATGTGTCATAGGTAATAATGTCATTTAATAAATTGTTTTAAAAACAATTCTTTTAAGGTGAATAGAACATATGAATAAAACACATACAGTGTTGATCTTGGTTCAACTAATAAACCCCAAAAATGCAGAATTCTTCATCCGGAGGTCTTTCTCACACTCAAAGTCCTCATACTCCCATGAATCAATACCAAAGCCACTGATGTGACAGAGCAAAACAAACTGCAACGCCTGGACTTACAAGAGCATATGAATCCATTTTACATGTTCATGACACAATTAAACCATAAATACATACATAAACGATAAATATGACTCCAGAGGACCCGAAAGTGACTCGGAAGATTCCCAAGTTATGGAAATATACATTTTCATATCCCTAGCTTGAAGCCACACATGATTAGTGCACCTTTCTGGAAGTATATTCATTGTAAGCATGCTGACTAAGCATTTAGCTCAACATCTGCACAAAGCTGTTCGCATGCCTTCTTTTCAAACCACAGATTCGATGCAGACAAAAGATAACCAGCAGCTCAAAGTGTGGATAGGATGCTATATAAAGTCAAATTACTTCAACTGAATACTTATTGCAGCGGAAACCACATCTTGAGACATAATATTTTAATTTGTAAAATAAATATGCATGTAATAAGTATTGTTTCAAGAACATTTAAAAAAATGTTACTGTCCTTTAAACTGGTGTGGATTTATGCATTACTTTTATATACAATGAAGAGGTTTTAAACTACACATTGCAGAATTCAATGCCATTTGTAATAAAAAACAAAACAAAACATTTTATTTAGCTTTTAGGATTGTTTTGCTTTTTCTAACTGATCAAAGGTTTGGTCCAATTTGCCTCTACAACCCTGTTGATGTTCTTTCAGAAAGTCGTAGGTTACTTCCCTTTTGAAGTGTAACAGGATCAACTTGGCTTCTTCTAAACAGAAAATGTTCTTGTTTATGTGAGTTTTACAAAACCATTTTCCCTACATCCTGTAACATTGGATAAGTAGATGTGTTCAATATGCAGGCAAATAGAAGCAGAGAAGGACAAACGTGGAACTCGTTAGTAGCTAAATATACTTATCGTTATAATACCATCTCAAAACTAGAGCTTTTAGAAAGAATAGAGGGATGCCATGTACCACAATGTTTAAATACATAATCACTTCATAGACTCTTCTGAAAACACAACTTAAAGATGTTGCGCAAAAAACAAAAACTATTTTTTTTAAAAACAACGCTTATAAATAAAAGGTTCTTGCAGTTGAATCAAGGAGAACAAGCTTTTTAAACTCACATATGGTACTTCCCTTTTCTCAGAGTTCTTTTATGGATTAATTTTATATAAAATATAAAGAGTTGTTAAACTACAAACTGCAGACCTATATGCTTTTTATAATAAAAAAGAAGAAAATAAGTTTTAACGTTTTGGATTTATCTCTTTTTTCAAACTGATCAAAGGTTTGGCCCATTTTGTCTCCACAACCCTGTTAGTGTTCTTTTAGAAATTCGTAGATTACTTCCCTTTTTAACATGTTACAGGAGTCAACTTGGTTTCATTTAAACAAAAAACACACTTGTTTATGTTTGGGGTGAAATCATGAGTTTTCAATAACCAAAAAACCTTTTTTTCCTTCTGATAAGTGGGACTCTTCAATACGCAGACAAATAGAAGCTCATGAGGACAAACGTGGAACTAGTTAACAGCTAAATATAGTTATAGTTATAATCTACCATCTTAAAGAGTAAACAGGAAGTTATTAGAAAGAATACAGTGATGCCATGTAAGGCAATGTTTGAATACATACAGAGACTTTTCTGAGAACACAACTTAAAGATGTTGCACCATAAACCATAAAACCCATACTGTTACAAATATAAAGGTTCATGCACAGGTATTTCATGCACTTAATTGAACATTATAGTTACAGACCATTCACATGCATGCACATCCAACACCCTCCTCTCTGCACATGTATGTGATGTATGTGCATTACACTGTAGAAGGATAGGTGGTAGATGAGATATTTAGTTTCGTGAGGTTACACAAGTTTCTTCAACTCACATATGGTACTTCCCCTTTCTCAGAGTTCCTCTATCATTTACAGTCCTGAAGATAATAAAATAAAGAAGACATTTTTCTCATTTCATTATCCAGTGTTAATTGATATTTAGTATTTGTATTAACATGTGCACACATTTGAGAGATTTGTGAGTGTGGCAGTCCAACGAGGGCCAGCAGTGTGAAGAGAAACTTCCTTAAAAAAAGGTTGTAGCGCAAAGAGGAACGAAGTAAAAAGGAAGACGAAGAGAGGAAGAGTCAGAGAGACGCTCAGCAGAGATCACTGTGGTGAGAAGAGAGCAGGAGAACGAGATCAAAAGAGGTAAAAACTTAACCTTACTTAAAAACAATTGTTTTATTGTAAATGGAAACTGTAAAAGTCATTCTTTCCTTTCCAATGTCATTAAATGTTTTTCATAATTCCTCGACTTACTTGTAAACTAACGTGTATATTTCATTGGTGGGGTTGAAAAGAGCTGCTCTCCAGATAATTTAAGTTTATTTATTGAACAGTTTTATGGAACAGATATTACAAAGCGTCTGAAACCCAAACCACATTTTTTGGGACTCACAACCCTGAAGATGATGTTTGCAACATTTATCAAACGTGAACCTGCAGCATCGTGTATTTAAAGCTTTGCCGTCAACCGTGGAGGTTTTTCTGCTCCAGTTTCATCAAGTGAAACATTTGAATGTTTGTTCTTGTGAAAGGAAAAGACATCGACCGTCTCAATCATCACATCAGGATGTTTGTTCTCATCTGGACGGCTCTGCTCTTCTCTGCTGACGCAGGTATATGCATCTTTTATTATAATCTTGTGTTGACGCCAACAATTAGGATATTAACTTAATATATTTGCCATGATAAATATCCTGATTAGAAGCATCACTCAAAACATCTGTTGACCCACTGGGGAACATTGGGAGGAACACAAATAATTGTATAATGGATAGTATATTTTACTTGTTTACCAAAGTTATTATGTGTAAATAAATATGTTGATTGATGAAAATAGCAGTTGTGTAAAAACAAAAACTGTCCCAGTAATAGCCTTGTATTAAATATCATGAAGTATTATCAAGATTTAAATTTCTCCTTGTTTTTTTTCCTCTGTTTCCATCAACAGGTGAATCACTGGAGGAAACAACACACTGTGACAACAACTTCTGTATCACTCTCAGTAAAGGAGAAATAAAAGCAGAGGCTGGACTCTGTGTTGCGATTCCATGTTCTTTCAACACTAGTGATGGATTTACATCCCAACATATGGTGTGGTACAAATGTGCACCATCTAGAGGGAGATGTGGTGATTCAGACGTTATATTCCACACAAGCAACAACAACAAAGTTCAGCCTGAGTTTTTAGGACGAGTTTCACTGTTGGAGCCCGACGTGAATCAGAAGAACTGCAGCATCATCATCAATGATCTCACTGAGTCAGACTCTGGAAAATATCAACTCAGAGTTAATGGTTTCACGGACCGGAAAGACGAGGGATTTACATTCTCTCAAACAGCAACTGTCTCTGTTAAAGGTATGAAGAGCTACAACAAATACAAACATTGAAGATGTTCATTCTATTCAACACATTTTCTGTATTTAAGGTCTGAATGGAATAATAAATAAATAATCTCTTACTCTATTTTGTGCCTTATTTTGTTTACCTTAAGTTTACTGTAATTATGTGTTAGGAGGACCCAGCAAAACAAGCTTTTCATTGTACAGAGTAACTCTGTTATCTGTGCATATGACAATAAAAAAAGAAAAGAATCTTGAATCTCTAATGTTCGGCATTTGTCGACCTCTGTGGGCAACAAGTAGGAGCTGCAGCACTTCCTGATGAAACTCTGACTTCTTGCCCCATGGAGATGTTTAACAAAGTTTCAGATTATTTTGGCCTGACTTTAAGTGAATGGTGACCTTCAGGCTGCTCACCTGACTCCACTCATAGACTGCTCTCCCTTCAGGTCTTACCCAGAAGCCCTCAGTGCTGGTTCCTCCTCTGATAGAGGGGCAGCAGACCACACTGACCTGCACTGCTCCTGGTCTCTGCTCTGGATCTGATCCTGAAATCACCTGGACGTGGAGAGGAGCGGGAGAGAAGGACTCTCACCTCCCAGGAAACATCACTGATGTCCCACAGAGACGCAGATCAACTTTGACCTTTAACCCTTCAGCTGAACACCACGGCACCAAGGTCACCTGTAAGGTCAGCTTCACAAACAACATGACGACAGAGGAGACAGAGACCCTGAATGTGTCCTGTGAGTATATCAGATACTGCACTTTGTTCTCTACCTTTATTTTTGTATGATCTAAAATGATTTCTCATATTTGTTATGTCATTGTTTTTATTTTTCTGACGTGTGTTTGGATTTTAAAGCATAAACGGTGTTTTTGCAAAAATGTTTGGAATTTACGGGCATTAAATCATTGTTTAGATTTATTTGATGGATTTTAAGATCTGAACAATGACACTGGAAAAGCCACACTTGTCATTCTCAACTTTCCAAAATAATATTTTGGGCTGTACATCTGAACAACACTTTAAGAATCCCTGAATAAAATAAATAAACTAAATTCTGAAATAAATCATATGAAATTACAAAAGTATTATAACTCATTTGGGGTTCATATGTTTACTTGAACACGGGGAACAAGAGGTACAGAAGGAAAAACCACTCCCATGGGGGTTTATCGAGCATGTGACAGCAGAATATTCTGGTCAGTACATCTGTACTGCAGAGCACCAGATCACCAACGTGACTACACCTGCACTAGTGCAGGTAGCCCATACTAGTCTAGTTTAAGAGATCTTTATATTGTTTTACTGTATGTTTGCTGTGTTGTTGAGGGTTTTTTTTGTGTTTGCAGTTTTTCCAAAGTTTTTAAATGGTTCTGCATGTGAGGTTCAGTTGGGGGTCCTGACCTGTGTGTGCATCAGTGAAGGTTTTCCTTTACCCACCATCAGCTGGCCGCTGTTGGAGACTCACACTGAGTACTCTGTCACGACCAATAAGTCAAGCCACACTGTCATCAGCATCACTGTATCTGTAAAAAATCACAACTACACCACTTTTGAGTGTGTCAGCAAGAATGACCTTGGGGAAGCAAAAGAAAACATCACAGTTGGAATAATGAAGTCAAAACAAGACGGTAAGTTTTGACAAACACAATACCTCCCAGACGCTTGACCTCTACTTTATGACACACTCAAGAACCCCACTGAGCACTATGTCAGCGTCACTGTGTCCAACACACAGTCAACAGCACCATCATCCCCCCTGTAAAAGACCACAGCAACAGTGCTGTTCAATGTGTCAGCAGCGGGAAAGTTGGAAATGTGCAACTCAACGTCACCATCATAACTTCAGAGAGGCGGGAAGGTGAACACACACATAACCAATCACTGACTTCACGAAGAATGTATTAAATTATGTGTATTAAAAAATAATAATTGTTGAGTGGATCCTACAAAAATGTGCATTATGTTAAATGTTTTAAAAACAAATAATCTAATTCAATGGAGTTCATGTCATTTTGATTGTTTCTTATGTCAGAACAGAAAACCCCACTATCGGCGATCATTTGGTATCTATCACTTACAGCTAACACCGCTTAAATGGGAGTTTATCGTTCACACAGCAGCCAACGAGCTTACAGTTTTAAAAGTTTCACAAACTACACAATGTCATTTGTAATCACAGATCAACATGGATCGAGTGCAGCACTTCCCTGGGTCATCGTTGCAGTTGTTTCTCTCATTGTGAACGTCATCCTCTTGATGTTCTTGATGTTCTTTTGGTATGTTACTTCATCTTTTTATGTGTTGATCACTCTGTTGCTGCAGTGGAGACTTTTAGACCACACGTGTCTCCCTCTTGCTTCTCTTCAAAGGAACACAAGGAAAAAGGTGAAACCAAACCAGGAGGACAGAACGTACACGTCACTGCGGAAAATGGACTCCTCACCAGAGTACGACGTTATTGCTCAACCTCTGAACTAACACGAGTCAGCTTCTACCAGGAAGTGGAGGATTGAATCAATATGGCATTTCTTAGAGTTATTTTTATTTTTAACTGTAACTTATATTTTGCTTCGTAAAGTATTGTCAAGTGGAGGTCCACTAAGCATTTGGGCAGATGTTTATGAATTAATAAGTAAAGATGTATTTTGCCACATATGACAAACAATGAAAAATCATTATATGAGTATTGTGTTCATTATAATACAACAATATTACATTATTTATCATAATTATTTAAGTATTTGGTTGTTTTCTATATTTGCACATTTCTTTGTAAAGATTTTCTTCTTTTGGGCATGTAGTATCTGCACCTGTGTGAGTTTTCTCGTTAGATACCCTGGATTAGCCAAAATATCAATGGATCATCTGTGTTAAAAGCATGCAAGCCCAGTTGAATTGAATTTTATGTTTAATGGACATGTTGCCAACGTGAAAGACAGTTGAAGTTCTTCAAACATCCACTTTGCTGATGGGAACATTTTGATTTTTAGCTGATGTCAGTAACATAACATTGTTGTTGATGCTGTGATGTAAGAAGTATTAAGATCTTTTAAAATCAATAAAACAGAGCAATCTACACCATTACACTTGAGAGTTCTGCATTCAAACACTGCCTATACCAGTCAATAAAGGCTTGTTTTGGGGGCAAGCCTTTATTTGAGAAAATACAGGAATTCCTATCATTATTAAGTGTTTGTTGACCTTGATAGATAGACAGGGGATGTGGATGGAACATAGATGAAAGAGCACAGGAGACTTCATGGACGCAAAGAGAGGGAAAGAGAGACACAACAAGTCTGAATGTGACTCAAATATTCCTGAAATAACAACGTTAAAGCTGTACTTCAAATAGTGTCCTCCTTTCATTCATTTTAAGGACAAATATTACAGGCACCACCATAGAAAAATTAACATGAACATTTAACGTCCAGGAATTCACAGTATACGCTGCAGTGCATTGACCATATAGTCCGGCCATGTACAAGGTTTTAACTTGGCCTAGTTTAAATTTAGACTTCACAATTGATTGTTATGGTGATTATAATCACACAGACTTGTTAAGACACATTTACCATTTTCTACAGGTTCTGCTACGAGGCATCAGACTTATACTAAATGATTGAGACGCATTTGAGCTAGTGCTTTGCAAGAAACTGTTTTAATCGAGTACCTTAAATTGAAAACAGGACGTTATCAGAGATACAGAGAACACAGCGAAAGAATATTCACTACATGTTCAGAGATCTACATACATTGCCCAATTATAAACCAGAAAAAAGACACAATAACGCAGAAGTGCTTCTTAAGTTGCTGCGTGCAGTTTTAAATGTGGAAATGCTAAAAGCGGTTCATTTGTATTTGACTCTCTTGGTTCTTAATGCACTCAATCCATCACAAGTTATCATTTTATTACACGTTTAAAACAATGTTCTTTTGACCATCATGACTCGAGCATATATTGCCTCGTAAACTGTTGTGTTGTGTGTTGTTAAGGAGTTAAATAAGCTATCTACAGTAGTTCAATATCAACACAGAAAAAACTGTGTCCAGTGCTTGAAATTGTTTGGGGTTTATCAATATTACAAGATTTCTTTGGGGGAAAAAACATTTACAGTACTTCCCTTTATTCAAAAACTTTCACATTACCTCACAGTCGGGGAGAAGCTCTAAAAACAACGAGCAAACGTAAAAAACACATTTCATCATTCAATGTTAAAGGGGCAAAAGTATCTCATAAGAGATATGATACACATGCATTGATATTATAATATATAAGAGTATAAAAGCCTGTAAGTCACAAGAGAGGACAAGTGTTGCACATCAGTGTATTGGGAAACTTCCTGAAATCTTGTTGTTGCACAAAAGAGGAGGAAGAGTCAGTTATAGGAAGAACCACTTCACAGTGACCACTGTTGAGAGACCAGAGCAGGAGAGAGTAAGGAAAAGGTAAAACACAACATTTATAGTTATGTTTAAAACATATCTTTGCAGTGTGAATGTAAGTTGAACTGAGTCATTCTTGCAATTGTCTTTCAGCATGACTGGATTTTCTGGTGAAATAAGGGTGGACGATACTTGAGAAAATTATGCTCAGGGATGGGAGGATTAATTCATTAATTTGGTGGTGAATTCAGTAAAAGGTTCAGTTGTCCCAAAGCTGCAGTTGCTGTTTAGATTATTGTAAAAACGTTCACTTACTATAAAGGATCTTTTCGAGAACAGATGTTGCAACAGTGGAATAAGTTAATGAGCAACGTCCTGTATTAAGATCTGTGATGTCAGCGGCAGAGCTTCCTTTGCTTCAGTTCCTCTTGTGCTTATTGCACTTTCAGTGAACAGTTGGACCTGGAGGGAGAGACTGACGGCTCCAGTCATCAACAATCAGGATGTTTGTTCTCATCTGGGCGACTCTGCTTTTCTCTGTGAGAGGAAACAAGGCTGTCACAGGTACGTGTCTTTACCCTGAAAGTGTTCTTGTGCCAACGTGAAAGCTTTGAAGCATGAATTAAATAGATAGCAATATTGATAAATGTCCATATGTTTTCCTGACATGCTGCCAAATTACAGTTAGTTCTCTTACCTGCTCATAACAGCATTAGTTTACATTCATGGAAACTCTGACTTGCATGAATAGTTATTTAAATGGCTTTTTTTTTTAAAATTAATTATGGATGAAGAAACATATTAAATATATAAATGTTATGTTGCTGTCTGATTGAAGCTGCTTCCAACAGCAGTTATATGTAACAAAAGCATAGTAATAGCCTGTTTTCATCCTTTAATAAATCATAATTGTTTTTTCTCCTCTGTTTACATAAACAGGTGAATCACTGGAGGAAATAAAACACTGTTTCAATGGAT
The DNA here is from genome assembly GCF_023055335.1 of Clinocottus analis. Taxonomy (NCBI): domain Eukaryota; kingdom Metazoa; phylum Chordata; class Actinopteri; order Perciformes; family Cottidae; genus Clinocottus; species Clinocottus analis. The sequence continues at coordinate 10,856,343 of NW_027176251.1, read as the reverse complement.
TCTGTATCACTCTCAGTAACGGAGAAATAAAAGCAGAGGCTGGACTCTGTGTTGTGATTCCATGTTCTTTCACTACTGAGGATGGATTTACATCCCAACATATGGTGTGGTACAAATGTGCACCATCTAAAGGGAGATGTGGTGATTCAGACGTTATATTCCACACAAACAACAACAACAACAAAGTTCAGTCTGAGTTTTTAGGACGAGTTTCACTGTTGGAGCCCGACGTGAATCAGAAGAACTGCAGCATCATCATCAATGATCTCACTGAGTCAGACTCTGGAAAATATCAACTCAGAGTTAATGGTTTCACGTACTGGAAAGTCGAGGGATTTACATTCTCTCAAACAGCAACTGTCTCTGTTAAAGGTATGAAGAGCTACAACAAATACAAACATTGAAGATGTTCATTCGATTCAACACATTTTCTGTATTTATAATCTGAATGAAATAATAATTAAATAATGTTTGGCATTTGTCGACCTCTGTGGGCAACAAGTAGGAGCTGCAGCACTTCCTGATGAAACTCTGACTTCTTGCCCCATGGAGATGTTTCACAAAGTTTCAGATTATTTTGGCCTGACTTTAAGTGAATGGTGACCTTCAGGCTGCTCACCTGACTCCACTCATAGACTGCTCTCCCTTCAGGTCTTACCCAGAAGCCCTCAGTGCTGGTTCCTCCTCTGATAGAGGGGCAGCAGACCACACTGACCTGCACTGCTCCTGGTCTCTGCTCTGGATCTGATCCTGAAATCACCTGGACGTGGAGAGGAGCGGGAGAGAAGGACTCTCACCTCCCAGGAAACATCACTGATGTCCCACAGAGACGCAGATCAACTTTGACCTTTAACCCTTCAGCTGAACACCACGGCACCAAGGTCAGCTGTAAGGTCAGCTTCACAAACAACATGACGACAGAGGAGACAGAGACCCTGAATGTGTCCTGTGAGTATATCAGATACTGCACTTTGTTCTCTACCTTTATTTTTTATGATCTAATATAGAAAAATACAGGAGAGTTGTGAATTTGTTGGTGCTTTAACATTTGATAAAATACTCGCGATGCACCGCTAGTCATTGTTAGCTAAATATTATCCTTTTAACTTGTTATTGACATCTATTGTGGTTATCTGTATAAAGCAAACGATTCAAATGATAAGGCACTTGCTTTGATTGAAAACTAAATCTTGGCATAGTTTAAATTATATATTATAATTTATGAGCTAAGTTAGAGCTGGTGTTAGGAAGTTAAACTTGTCATAAGTCCTAAATTTCTGTTTTATATTGAGGTAAAATTGTTTCCTTTAAACAACAATTTTCATTACCTTTTCTCGCCAAAAACAAAATGTAACAAAGTAACATTTCAACACATCATGATAGTATTATAATTTACTTTTGTTCAGTGTTCAATTTTCAGGTTGTTTGTCCACGGCTTATTTTGAACTTGCTGTTGTGACAAATGATCTCTATCTCTTCTTCACCTACTGACACATGGTGTGTGTGTGTGTGTGTGTGTGTGTGTGTGTGTGTGTGTGTGTGTGTGTGTGTGTGTGTGTGTCGTGTTGTCTCATAGATGTGAAGGACCTTAGAATCACTGGGAATACAAGCGTGAAGGAGGGTGAGACTCTAAATCTGACCTGCAGTGTTGAAAGTTTCCCTCCATCTCTCATCATGTGGACAACACCTCCTGATACAAAAGGGCAAAATGGAACAGAAACGAATCGGCAGAACAACACTGAGCCCTTCAAGCAGAGAGAAAGTGCAATGGGCACTTTTTCCATCTCTAATGTGACAACAGAGGACTCTGGACTCTACATCTGCAGAGCAACATATCTGAATATAACACTGGTGGAAAATGTCGACGTGAAAGTCATATGTAAGTACATTGTACAGCTGAACATTTATTGCAGTATTTCCACTTTCTTTTCAACCGTGTTTCAAGCAGAGAACAACCTTGAAACGAAGTGAATCCTTAATGACTTCCACTCTCTCACCTTCAAATACATGTGGGAACACCTCAATGGACATCTTCTATGGAGGCGAAGGCTTCCCGGTTGTTACGAGCCAGATTGTTTAAAATCATACAAATGACAATATTGTGTCTGTTAAAACTAAATTGATCAGAGTCTGAAAACCTTTAGGTGTTGGCGCCCTCCAGTGGTAAAATATATATAAAAACATCCTGCAGACAATTCATGAACGCAATCACAAAATATCTTGTTGTTTCCAACTTCTTCACCGTATCGAAACTGGAAATATATTTAATTTAATTTGCTTCACAGACATGAAGAAACCTGTCGTCACTGGTCATACAACGGTTCAGGAGGGAGATGCTCTGAGTTTAACCTGTAGTGTTGAAAGTTTTCCTCCATCTCATATCACATGGACTGTACTTGGTTTTAACAACACAAAGCTGGACAGTGGACCTAAGAAGGACAGTGGATCGGCCACACTCGTCCTCCATAACGTGACGACCGAGGCTTCCGGACGGTACATCTGTACAGCACAACACCTGGGCAAGACTGTGACGACATATGCTGACGTAACAGTGACTTGTAAGTAGACACTATTTGAAGGAAGTTTATTTCCACACTATCAGCATTTTGTTGTGACATTGTGATTCTGCTTGTGTACTTTCAGGGTTTTCAAAGATCCTAAAGAACTCAGAGTGTGAGGTTCAGTCGGGGGTCCTGACCTGTGTGTGCATCAGTGAAGGTTTTCCTCTACCCACCATCAGATGGCCACTGTTGAAGAACCGCACTGAGTACTCTGTGATCACCACTGTGTTTAACCACACAGTCAACAGCACCGCCACTCTGACTGCAAGCGACCACAGCAGCACTATTGAGTGTGTCAGCAGCAGTGGAAATGGGGAAGCGAGAGAAAACCTCAACATCCGAATAAACGTGTCAGAACATAAGAGTGAGTGTTTTCAGCTAACACACTTTAGGACATCTTAAGTACCCACATTTTCCACTATGGCCTTTTTGTAGTTGGGACAACCATTTGGCAAGCTGTCATCGTTCAGAACGACATGTACAGACATTTTTCTTTTGTTCCTGTTGATTGCAGATGATCCCAAAAGACTAGTTTCATGGCTGGAGGTCATCCTTGCCTTCTTGCTTGGAGTACTTCTTTCAACACTCCTTTGCTGTTTGGCCATAAAATGCCACAGGTACGCTATTCAATCAAACGATTAATTCCTGGCTGTTGTTTGTGGATAATATGACTAAATAAGTGTTAATTTGTTCCTCTTTGAAAACGTTTTTTCAGAAAAAAAAACAATATCTCTAGAAATCGGGATGAGACTCTGGAGATGGTGACTAGTCCAGAGGATCCACTGGTATTTATATTCATTCTGCTCAAAATGTTAGGATCACCTGTTGTATTGATGTTTTTATTCTTTCCAGAAGACTATTTTAACAGAGACAGACATAGTATGAATATGAGATATGAGTTTACAGTTCATTTCAGTCCCTCTTCGGCATTGTGGAGGTTAGTTTATGGCTTTTGCCAGTTACACCTTCAGTCTCAGGGATTATCTATGGGTTTCACTCATTGTTTTTTGCAATAGTCATAGTTCATTTGGTTTGTACGCCCTCTGGTGAATAATGCAGCACAGAGAGTATAAACTCCTCAGTACATACTCTGCGGGCAAGTATAAACAAAGCTTTAGTCAGTTCATAGCTAAGCAGCTTCAAGCTGATTTTTTTTTAGTTCATTCATGTTGCGGCTGCTAAATAAAGTGTATAATGACGTTGTATAAATGACGTTATACCTGACACCTGACAGATAGAGGCTTGTCAAACAGTCGAAGATGATCAGACCTACTACCAAAAGTTTGCTGATGGAGGAGAAGCAGCCGTGGCCACAGAGCAAGCCGCCCCTGATCACAATGGTGGACCTAAAGATGTGCAGTACGCCAGCATTGATTTCTCCGTGTTGAGAAGAAGGAACGCCAAAGAGGCAGAAAAGAAGCAAGAAACCACAGAGTATGCTGAAATTAAGAAAAACGCCAAAGAGGAAACTGAAAACACTGTCGGAGAGGAAGGTTATGTGTTGGAGGGGGGGGTGATCAAGGAGGACGAAGAGACAAAACAGTGTGATCCTGGAGAGGACGACGGGGAGGACGCTGTGGTGTACTCCAACGTGAAGGATATTATGTCTGAGATTTGATGACTGATGCTTTGAGGATAAAGTTTCTTTATCCTCATCGTGTGTCCTGTGAACGATTTCTCCCAGCGTGGTCTTTAATTCAGCCTGTGGAGAAATGAAGTGACAGACGCTTCACACCTCTATTTGTTGAGGTCTGTGCAAATCCATTCATTTGACTGTGGACTGGAAGTTGGACAGAGTTTCCCTTTTCAGGTGTTTTTGTGCTTCAATGTGTTGACTTTTCACATTAATCCGATTAGTCTACACACAACCATAAAGAAGTTGACACCGTCATTACAGGGACAACCACCTTCGCCCTCTCTGCTCCTAAGAGCTAAAGTGTGCTTTAGATACATATTGCCTAACTAGCATGTGCCTTCAGTGTCTCTCTGGTCGACCCAAAGCTCTTCTGAGTGGCGCACGTTTCTTTGCCAGAGGTGAAAATGAACCCTCACTTTCATGCTGTGGAGGTGAGCGGTGTCTTCTTGTCTTTGTGTGGCTCTAGGGATGATGATCAGTCAAATAATTGATTTGTCCGACCACTTTCGATTAGACGGAAATATCTCAACAACTATGGGATGGATTTCCACGAAGTGTGATTCATGTTCCCCATTAGATGTATCCCAAGGCCTTTGTGCATCCTGTGACTTCCTCTGGCTCCAGGTTGGCATGTGGATTCGATTGAGCTGTCTAAACAATATCGGATGGATTGCCATGAAATATGGCAGAAATACATACGTCCACCTCAGAATAATTAACTGGTTATCCCTGAACATTTTAAAACTGATACCATCAGATGATGGTAGCAGTTTTAAAATGTTCACTGTGAAAAATTCCCTTTCAATAAATTACCAAAATACCTGCAAAACTTAAGACATTTCAATTCCCTTTTGCTGTATGTTGTGTTCAAAGCAATTAGCAAATGTTATTTTATTCTAGCTAAAATGAATATGTCAAACATGTTACCTGCTGAACATCCATGTTAGCATCATATTGTAAGTAAGTTAGCATGCCCATGTTAGCATTTAGCTTACAACATCAGTGCGCTTGACAGAGCCACTAGCATAGCTGGAGCATCTTAATCTTGTTTCATTTTCATTCAAAGTTTCTGCAGCAAAGAAACTCAAAGGACAGGTTGACATTTTGTCAAGTCTGTTTTAATTCAATAATAGGATATTAAAATAGTTAAATCACTTCCAAAAGCAATTCCAATTGTAAATCTACACCCCAAAATGCATTTCAAAGATCAACCAAAGATAATATGAGGATTTGGCAGACAAGTGGGCCTTTTCAAAAGTTACAGATTGTGATACAAAATGTGTATTTTTTCATATTTTATACTTTAACTCAGACTGCTGAATATTCATATCAGTTAATACTGAACTTAATGACGTATGTGTTCATGAAGACAGTAGATTTTTGTCTCCGTTGATGACAGTGGAATTTAATTTGTATGGGATTCTTCAGGGCAAGTAAAGCAGAAATGTTTATGTATATATGCATGTTAGTATCGTTTCAAGAAAGTTTAAAAAAAATATACTCTTATGTTACTTTTAAACAGGTGTGGATTTTATGGATTAATTTTATATAAAATATAAAGAGTTGTTAAACTACAAACTGCAGACCTATATGCTTTTTATAATAAAAAAGAAGAAAATAAGTTTTAACGTTTTGGATTTATCTCTTTTTTCAAACTGATCAAAGGTTTGGCCCATTTTGTCTCTACAACCCTGTTAGTGTTCTTTTAGAAATTCGTAGATTACTTCCCTTTTTAACATGTTACAGGAATCAACTTGGTTTCATTTAAACAAAAAACACACTTGTTTATGTTTGGGGTGAAATCATGAGTTTTCAATAACCAAAAAACCTTTTTTTCCTTCTGATAAGTGGGACTCTTCAATACGCAGACAAATAGAAGCTCATGAGGACAAACGTGGAACTAGTTAGCAGCTAAATATAGTTATAGTTATAATCTACCATCTTAAAGAGTAAACAGGAAGTTATTAGAAAGAATACAGTGATGCCATGTAAGGCAATGTTTGAATACATACAGAGACTTTTCTGAGAACACAACTTAAAGATGTTGCACCATAAACCATAAAAACCATACTGTTACAAATATAAAGGTTCATGCACAGGTATTTCATGCACTTAATTGAACATTATAGTTACAGACCATTCACATGCATGCACATCCAACACCCTCCTCTCTGCACATGTATGTGATGTATGTGCATTACACTGTAGAAGGATAGGTGGTAGATGAGATATTTAGTTTCGTGAGGTTACACAAGTTTCTTCAACTCACATATGGTACTTCCCCTTTCTCAGAGTTCCTCTATCATTTACAGTTCTGAAGATAATAAAATAAAGAAGACATTTTTCTCATTTCATTATTCAGTGTTAAAGTTACAATTTGAACTTGATATTTAGTATATGTATTAACATGTGCACACATTTGAGAGATTTGTGAGTGTGGCAGTCCAACGAGGGCCAGCAGTGTGAAGAGAAACTTCCTTAAAAAAAGGTTGTAGCGCAAAGAGGAACGAAGTAAAAAGGAAGACGAAGAGAGGAAGAGTCAGAGAGACGCTCAGCAGAGATCACTGTGGTGAGAAGAGAGCAGGAGAACGAGATCAAAAGAGGTAAAAACTTAACCTTACTTAAAAACAATTGTTTTATTGTAAATGGAAACTGTAAAAGTCATTCTTTCCTTTCCAATGTCATTAAATGTTTTTCATAATTCCTCGACTTACTTGTAAACTAACGTGTATATTTCATTGGTGGGGTTGAAAAGAGCTGCTCTCCAGATAATTTAAGTTTATTTATTGAACAGTTTTATGGAACAGATATTACAAAGCGTCTGAAACCCAAACCACATTTTTTGGGACTCACAACTCTGAAGATGATGTTTGCAACATTTATCAAACGTGAACCTGTAGCATCGTGTATTTAAAGCTTTGCCGTCAACCGTGGAGGTTTTTCTGCTCCAGTTTCATCAAGTGAAACATTTGAATGTTTGTTCTTGTGAAAGGAAAAGACATCGACCGTCTCAATCATCACATCAGGATGTTTGTTCTCATCTGGACGGCTCTGCTCTTCTCTGCTGACGCAGGTATATGCATCTTTTATTATAATCTTGTGTTGACGCCAACAATTAGGATATTAACTTAATATATTTGCCATGATAAATATCCTGATTAGAAGCATCACTCAAAACATCTGTTGACCCACTGGGGAACATTGGGAGAAACTAAAATAAATGTATGATATCTAGTATATTTTACTTGTATACCAAGGTTATTATGTATAAATAAATATGTTGATTGATGAAAATAGCAGTTTTGGAAAACAAAAACTGTCCCAGTAATAGCCTTGTATTAAATATCATGAAGTATTATCAAGATTTAAATTTCTCCTTCCCCTGTTTTTGTCTCACTGTTTCCATCAACAGGTGAATCACTGGAGGAAACAACAAACTGTGACAAAAACTTTTGTATCACTCTCAGTAAAGGAGAAATAAAAGCAGAGGCTGGACTCTGTGTTGTGATTCCATGTTCTTTCACTACTGAGGATGGATTTACATCCCAACATATGGTGTGGTACAAATGTGCAACATCTAAAAGGAGATGTGGTGATTCAGACGTTATATTCAACACAAGCAACAACAACAAAGTTCAGTCTGAGTTTTTAGGACGAGTTTCACTGTTGGAGCCCCACGTGGATCAGAAGAACTGCAGCATCATCATCAATGATCTCACTGAGTCAGACTCTGGAAAATATCAACTCAGAGTTAATGGTTTCACATACTGGAAAGTCGAGGGATTGACATTCTCTCAAACAGCAACTGTCTCTGTTAAAGGTATGAAGAGCTACAACAAATACAAACATTGAAGATGTTCATTCTATTCAACACATTTTCTGTATTTATAATCTGAATGAAATAATAATTAAATAATGTTTGGCATTTGTCGACCTCTGTGGGCAACAAGTAGGAGCTGCAGCACTTCCTGATGAAACTCTGACTTCTTGCCCCATCGAGATGTTTAACAAAGTTTCAGATTATTTTGGCCTGACTTTAAGTGAATGGTGACCTTCAGGCTGCTCACCTGACTCCACTCATAGACTGCTCTCCCTTCAGGTCTTACCCAGAAGCCCTCAGTGCTGGTTCCTCCTCTGATAGAGGGGCAGCAGACCACACTGACCTGCACTGCTCCTGGTCTCTGCTCTGGATCTGATCCTGAAATCACCTGGACGTGGAGAGGAGCGGGAGAGAAGGACTCTCACCTCCCAGGAAACATCACTGATGTCCCACAGAGACGCAGATCAACTTTGACCTTTAACCCTTCAGCTGAACACCACGGCACCAAGGTCAGCTGTAAGGTCAGCTTCACAAACAACATGACGACAGAGGAGACAGAGACCCTGAATGTGTCCTGTGAGTATATCAGATACTGCACTTTGTTCTCTACCTTTATTTTTGTATGATCTAAAATGATTTCTCATATTTGTTATGTCATTGTTTTTATTTTTCTGAAGTGTGTTTGGATTTTAAAGCATAAACGGTGTTTTTGCAAAAATGTTTGGAATTTACGGGCATTAAATCATTGTTTAGATTTATTTGAGTGAATTAAATATCCAAACAATGACACTGGAAAAGCCACACTTGTCATCCTCAACTTGTCAAAAGAATATGTTTTGCTTTCATCCGCACAGCAAAACATCTGAACAACACTCCTGCAGGTTTGTGATAAGGTGTTTAGAAAGTAACCACCAGGAAACAATCAGAAAGTAACTTTTTATTAATATGATTTATGGCTTTGTTTACTCTATAGTAGAGATGATCCCTCTCTTCATTTACTCGCTCCACCATTGCGTCGGTTTAGATGCTCTCTTATTAACAGCAACCAACAATGTGTCGATATTTAATACAAACTCGATATATATTATTGCTAAAGGCAACAGGTATGAGTACAGATGCACGACTCAGAGGCAGATGGCAGACAAAGCTTTTCAGTAGAGTATTCAGGCAGGAGTCAAAAACCGGGAGATTAATCAACACAGTCAAACAAATCCGAGAAGGGGCAGCCAAAATCCAAGGTCAGCAAGACAGGCAAAACACGGTCAGAACAGGTAAAATATAATACGAAGGTTCACTGAAGAGTTTAGCACTTAATGGACAAGACAATCTGGCCGAGAACAAGTGCAAGTGAGGGGACCTAAATAGTGAGCTAATGAGGGAACAAGTGCAAGTGAGGGGACCTAAATAGTGAGCTAATGAGGGAACAAGTGCAAGTGAGGGGACCTAAATACTGAGCTAATGAGGGAACAAGCTGCAGGTGAGATGGGCGTGAGGACCAGGTGACGGGGATGAGGGATAATCAGGAGGGCGTGGCATGATCTGAAATGACAGGAGAGTTAATTAAACTGGCAGAAATTTTTTATTCTTATTTTGGTTTGTGGTTAGTGTTTTGTTAGTCGTTATTTTATTTAGTAGAGTTATTTTCTTGATAGGGCAGGTAAAAGACATCCTGATCCACACTCGGTGGCGGTAATGCACCAAACAGTTGTTTGCCAACCACCAATAAACCTCAAAGAAGAAGACGAAGAAGAAGAAGACTGGCAGACTGAAAACACATATTGATCTTATGACATTTTAATGCTCCCTTTGCAATATCTTTCCTACATATTGGGCTTTAAACATAGTTATTTCATAGAAAAGGTTTCACACTTATTGAGGCATTTTGAGGCTCGCGGGTGGTTTTCAGCCTTTGTTCAAAACGACTAATTGAAGATAAAGAATTTGCAGACAAAATTGTAAAACTTTGTCTTGAACTTTGTCTTCAAGATGTGAAGAAACCTGTGATCACTGGCGTGACAACTGTCAAAGAGGGCGATGCTCTGAATCTAACCTGCAGTGTTGAAAGCGTCCCTTCTTCTGTCCTCACCTGGACTAAACTTGGTTCAAACAAAGTCCTGCAAAGTGAAAATGTAAAGGTCCTGCAGAACGACACTGGAACAGCCAGTCTTGTCATCCTCAATGTGACAGCAGAATATTCTGGACGGTACATCTGTACAGCAGAGCACCAGATCACCAACGTGACTACACCTGCTGAAGTAAAGGTGAAACGTAAGTTGGCCGTACTAGTCTAGTTCAAGAGATCTTTATATTGTTTTACTGTATGTTTGCTGTGTTGTTGAGTTTTTTTCTTTTGTGTTTGCAGTTTTTCCAAAGTTTTTAAGTGGTTCTGCATGTGAGGTTCAGTCGGGGGTCCTGACCTGTGTGTGCATCAGTGAAGGTTTTCCTTTACCCACCATCAGCTGGCCGCTGTTGGAGACTCACACTGAGTACTCTGTCACGACCAATAAGTCAAGCCACACTGTCATCAGCATCACTGTATCTGTAAAAAATCACAACTACACCACTGTTGAGTGTGTCAGCAAGAATGACCTTGGGGAAGCAAAAGAAAACATCACAGTTGGAATAATGAAGTCAAAACAAGACGGTAAGTTTTGACAAACATAAAACCTCCCAAACTCTTGACCACATTCTTAAAAGCTAATCTGGTACAAATATCATGAACATGAAGCAGCAGCAATCAGGACTTGTTTCTTATAACATCTTGTCCCTCTCCCTTCCAGATCTGCTCTATACATTTTTAGTGGCCTTCAAACAGTTGCAAGTCATCGTTGCGTTTGTGAGTGGGATTCTCCTCTCAGCGACCATCTGCTGTTTGTTCCTCACATGCTGCAGGTACTCTTTATGTTTATTTTACCTGCATAACTGTGCTTCTGATTGGCGTCCATGCATTGCTTTTCTTTATTTTCTTTCTGTCTTTATTTTGTATAAAAGTTCAAGGCAATATTAGTTAATCTGTTTAAAACGACCACAACAGTGTTTTAGCATTCTTGATCCATTTTACAGCTTAATCATGAACGCTAACCATAATCCAAGTATAGCGCTCACATTTTTTTTGTGTGTGTTTTTCCATAAAACATGTATATATAAATGTATAAGCATTTCATTGTAGTATACATAATCATTTCACATAAACTAGAAACTTAAATTTAGTTGTCTTTGTCTTTAGATTGTGTCTTGTGTTTGTGATTTGTGATTGTGTTTTTTTGGCAACAAATTTTCCAATTCAATCTGAAATTATAAATACAGTTTTCAATACACAAAGTATAGAAGGTTGTCTCTCGGACAACTGGACACATTATGTGAATTACAGGGACAATACGTATAGTACACACACACACACACACACACACACACACACACACACACACACACACACACACACACACACACACACACACACACGTGTAAATGTTGCACTAGGTTTAATTTCTTGACAAACACTGCGACACACTCTCAGAACTTCTAATTTAGTACATTTTAAATGCCGTTAAACTGAAGTGATCACAGGAAATAAGGGAGAACATAGAAACACACTGAAGGCCGGTCAGCTTTGTTTGCTGTGAAGAAACATTTATGCACCATTGTGCCACCAAAATTAACTGTCATATGCTAAAAATAAAACATAAAACGGTAAATAGGATTAAAGTTTAAGTAAAATGTATAGTAAAAAGTTCAGTTGTGGGCTGGAATAATAAAATGTATAGCCTTTTTAAATATATATATATATATATATATATATATATATATATATATATATATATATATATATATATATATATATATATATATAACACTTTTAGTAGTGACTTTCATGTAATAAGTTTTGCTTCATTGTTGATTTGTAACATTTGTTCTTGTTTCATTTATTTTCTCCCCAGATGTAAACAGAAGAACTCTGGTGTGGTTGAGGCTCTGGAGATGGTAACGACTCAAGCGGCTCCTCTGGTATTTGAAGCTGGATTTCAAACCACACAGTATATTGAATAGGAACCAGTTGTAGCCTGCATGTAGAAATGTCCCATATCAGTTGGAAAAGGATTTATAATTTCCGAATATCACCTTGACAGATGGATGCTGGTCAAGGAGTGGACGACCGAGAGGAATCTGAAGAAGGAGCTCTGGCCGCTGGACAACCTAGAGAGGTGGAGTACTCTGACATCAACTTCTCCTTGGTGAAAAGGAAGAGTCGCACAGGGGCAGAGGATGAGCAAGAGACCACAGATACAGAGTACGCCGAGATTAAGAACAAAGAAACAGAAGAGGGACGAGACGATGGTGCTGAGGACAGTGGACTGTTGGGGGTCAGGGAAGAGGAGGAGGGGATGATCGGGGAAGAGAAGGAGACAAAACAGTGTATGCAGAAGGAGGAGGAGGGAGGTGAGGATGCGGGAGTGTACTCCAATGTGAATGAAATAATGAGTGAGGAAGAAGGACTGTGTAGCGTGGTGGAGGGACTGAACAGTTAATGTGTCTCTCTTTTTGGGGGGGGAAGCAAGACAAAACACAACAAATGATTTAATGTAGACAGATGTGAAAGTATTTAGTGAGACAAGCATTACTAATCTTACTGTGTGTGTGTGTGTGTGCGCGTGTGTGCGCGTGTGTGCGTGTGTGCGCGTGTGTGCGTGAGCATTTTCATTTCAGGCCAAATTACTTTTTTTATTTTTTAAATTAACTCACATAATAGACACGTGAATTCACAACTCGTCTGACAGGAAATCATCGTGTGAGAGGATGTGAGCCTAAAATAGCAATCGAAACTCCAACCAGGTGGCAGATGTTTTGCATTTTGGGTTCCTCTTCATAGAAACAGAGAATAAAGCTCAACTCTGTAGCTTCGCTCATCAGAATCTCACATACGTGTAAATCCCTCAAATGAATTATGAATAATTTGTTCCTCTTTACAGTCAATGCGTTCATAAGAATGAAAAATGAAACTTTAACATTGCTGTTGTGCTTTCCGTAGTGTTACTTTCCAACCTTACCCAAGTCTTCATACCTAAATGAAGAAAAAAAAATGTCTCGCCTGATTTCATACGCTGCAGCATTTCCAGATTGGTTGCACTTTCTGTTTACAGTAATATTTTAGAAAGTATTATTATTATATTTTATCTATTTGGTAAAAGCTTTGAGTATTGCTATTACTTATCTAAAATGTAGAGGTGTGTGTGTGTGTGGGGGGGGGGGGGGGGGGGACCTAAAGTATTGAGTAGTAAACATTTTTTAAGGTACTATATGTACATACTGATACATTTTGCCATCTTTTCTTGTCTGTATAACTGTTGTGCTTATTAGTAAATGTTTGACCTGTAATAACAATAGAGTGAGCTTTGATGAAATTAAAAACAAATGATAATCTCGCATCATTATGCTTGTATCTTCATTTATGTGCTCATGAATGTGTGTGCCTTCTTGTGGAGCTTTACATTTACACGCAGTGTGCATGAATGTGCTTTATGTGGTTTTGGATTAAGGCTGAGCTAATGGGATTATAATGTTCCACGAGCTTTACGGGCGCCTTTAAATAGATCAACCTGACCCGGCTGGTGGTTCGGAGCCGCTGAAGGATCAGCATTTGACAACTGAGAACAAATACTTCAACCACAGGGCTGCGTCTCCTCCAGGTCTGCCGGTGAGCATGTGCAGTATCGTGTTGAATGAAAACTTTGCATTGCCAAAAAAAAATTGCGTTTGATTGCTTTAAACATTAGCAATTCTGTACTGTAAAAATAGTCACGGTGATAACTGACGGCAATGCATTTTTAACACTTCACCTTATGATTTTTAAATGGATTGTGATATTTGCTTTTATTAATGGACTGTTCAAAACAAATTTAAGTTTCAACATGTTTTAAAATTAAAACAATAAAAGAATAAAAAGTCTGGCAATAAAAGTACTTATCATGGCAGGTGCTTGGTGTGCACATCTATCTGTTTTAATTCTGTTAGATATTTATTTGATCGAGAACGCATTCTATTGGACAAGGAGTGTGTGTCTTTCATATTGTTTCTTATTTAAATAAAATGCCCACCAGTGGTGAATAAGCAGGTTTCAAGTTACACCAGTAATATTATCAGCTTTAATAGTTGTTACATTTGAAAAGCTGCCACGTTATCTATTTTATTGATATGTCTACACTTACCAGTGTGGTAAAGTAGATCAGTGCTAATGCTTTGTTTGCAGATATCCTACTCATAGGATCTTTTTGGTGCGTGTTACAGCATATTAACGCTGCATTCTGTCTTTCCACAGAAATGGCTGATGTTTTCAGAAGCCTGAACCTCCTTGAGACGCTCAAAGAGTCCATAGAGCACAACAAGTTATCAGATGTCAAAGATGCAGTGGAAGATCTCCTGATCAGCAGGATCAACTTAGCTGTGATTGGGGACCGTGGGGATGAAAAGGCCACCTTCATCAACTCCCTACGTGGCCTCAGCGCTGGGGACGATGGAGCAGCTCCGTCTCAATCCCCTGTTGCCCCAGAGGAGATGGCCAGCTACCCAGACCCTAAACACTCTGACTTTCGCCTGTGGGATCTGCCGCCTGCCCCATCCACCTCTCCATTTGAACCCGAGGGATACATGGACCGAGTTAAGTTCGCCCGCTACAACGCCGTCTTCATGACATTCAGCCAGCCGCCCCAGCCCAACACTGTGGAGGTGTTCCTCGAGGCACGGTCACAACAGCGACAAACAGTGTACTTTATTCTCTTTGCTGCAGCAAAAGGCACAGAAAAAACCCTAGAAGAAACAAGGAAAGCCAGTTTAGAAGTGCTGACATCACAGGGTGTGGCACTGCCGAAAGTCTACCTGGTGCGACCCTCCACCTTGGAGAAGTTTGACTTCCCCGGCCTGTTGGAGGACATGGGAAGAGAGCTTCCAGAGATCCGAGCCCACGCACTTCTCCTGGCTCTGCCGACGCTGACCTCCACCCTGATCACTCAGAAAAAGGAGGCGTTCCAAGCACTCGTATGGGCAGCAGCCTCGCTATCTGGTGGGGTGTCAGCTATCCCCGTTCCCTTTGTGGCCTCCATGGTGGACTGTAGCGTAGCGCTGCGGATTATAAGCAAAGCACAATTATCTCTGTGTCTGGACGATGAATCTGTCGAGCGACTGGCCCGACAGCGAGGAATGGAACCCACAGGACTCAAAGCGCTGCGGACCTGTGCTCTGTCAGTGGAGGTCACTAAAGGTGAAGTGAAAAAGCGCCTGGCGGCGGCAGAAAAGGACTTGGGCACGGTTTCTCCAAAGTTGGTGGAGATGGCGATGCCCCGGCACGCCCGCTCAGCCAGTCGCTCCTTCACTGCCATGCTGCAAGCGTTGGGCGGTGCCATCGAGGAAATGGCGGCCGATGGCGGCAAGATTGTGGCTGCTGCTCTTGGGGAGGGGAAGTGAAGTCAAAGTGTTTTTGTCTTTGTGGAGGGTTTCCTGTTTGTGTGATTTCACTTGATTTTGATGTTTTGTAATATGAAAAACACCGTATTACTGAGTACTTGAGAAAACGTTTTTACTCTTTTTGATGAGCTTGCAGTACTAAAAGACACTGAAATGTATTGTGTAAGCATGCAACCTGCAAATAGATGTCAAATACTGTCAGTGCTGCTCAATGCCTGTAATAGAGTTGGCCCTCCCTGAACAGTGGCTTTCACTACTAACACAAGCATTAAATAGAGGAAGTGGGAGGAAGATGCATGCAGAAGGCAAGTGTAAGGAGAAAATACTGCAACACTGTCATCAGTACAACATACAGGTGTTCTCTGGCTCGCATGATGGGGCATGCTCATTTTACAAGATATTAGGTCAACTGTAAAACATTTGTTTTCTTATTCTTACTTCAGGGGGGATGGTGTGTGCTACAGACTGATTTAAGTGGATCATCTGAGGTAAGAATAAGCTTAATTTTATTTCTTTATATTCATATTTTTTTCTGCAAAAAGTAATATAAAGGTTTTTTTTTTCAATCTAGAGAGAGTTGAGTTTTAATTTCTAAGGTTGTTTTTTCATTGAATGAAAAATGTATTACGTTATCAGTGATTTAGATTGAACTTTCTCCAGCAAAAAAATATTTTTGTTGTCGGCACGAGAAAACGGTGACATTTGTAATTGATGTATTTACTGTATATGAAGCCTTTAAAACACCATTTACATTTTTGTCAATACGATTCAAGTTTGAGGTGGTAAATTACATAATTTCTGAAATATATGCATCGTAGGTGTAAATGTTTTGTATATCTTCTTTAAATGTATGGCTGATGGAGTATAACAAAAGTGATTTAAACAAACAGTTGATATCAAATAAAATTGATGTTTCTCTAAGTCCTATTTTAGGTATTAAAGAAAACATAAATTAAACCTGAAACCTGAAGCCTTATTAAAATGTCATGTTTGGGCTCCGCACAGTAATTACACTTGGAGCCTTAATACTTTTGCCCAATATCTTTATTTTCCTTCTTTCTCAAACTTAATGACATTCTGCAAATTGTTGTTTGCACTGCTAGAGAATTCCCAACAAGAAGATTGAGAAAGAAAACCACTTGGAAATTGAAGAAAAAAATGAAAAAAGAGGAAGAAGAAAAATCTTGACAGTAACTGATTTGCATTGATTAAAATAACTAAAACCCTAGTAAAAAAAAAAAGAAGAAGAAAGCAGAAGAAGCAGTTCTATGGTGTTATGATGCATACAATAATGTACACAAACTTCTATATTTTGTTTTTGTGTTTCAGATATCAACATGTTGTGAACAAAAATGAAAATGAATGCTCAGACAGTCGGGTGGTTGGTATTTCTGGCTATAACAAAAAGTAGGAATTGTATTACTCCACTGTGATAACAATATATATGTGAACAATATTTGCATTAAATAAAATAAGTCACTTACAATATGACTGTTTTCACGATCACAGATATTTATTGTGACACATCAATCTTCTTCACACTGGATAGCACGCCCCTGACAGCTACAGAGGGGTCCTGCATTGAAATCCAATGCACAGTCACTTACAACGTTGATACTGATGGTGCATACTGGTTTTGGATAAAGAATGGAGAATGGAATCATGAAGTTTTGACAGGGACTGTCATTTACAGCACTGATGTTACAGAACGTCCCGTCAGTGAGGATTTTGCAGACAGAGTGAAATATATCGGCTCTTCACCTTCCAGTTGGAACAGTTCTCTTGCAACCCGAAAAAAGTGCAGTATTTTAATCTGCAACCTAAAAAAAAATGACAACGGAGACTATGCTTTCAGATTTGTTGGAAAAGAAAAGTGGATGACCAAACCAGTGGTGAAGCTCGAAGTTAAAGGTAATACAGAATACTGAAAGATATTTTCAGAACATAACAAAAAATGAGTTGTGCAAATATTGAAAGATGAGCTGGAATGGAGGCAGAAAGAATCGGATTGGTTGAGATAAGAATTAGTAATATGATAAATAATAAAAATTGAGTCAAGGATACTCCCCTTTTAGTAATTAATTGACTGTAATGTCTGATTATTACACACAAAATTAAGTTATCGGACCCAACTACTACAACAACCTACATATGAGGCTAATTATCTCATAATAACTAGATGTATATTATTGTAATTTTGTAGAATATTTGGACTTTTCTTTTCAGTCACATACTAGGAAAGAATACAAAACATATCATTTGTTTCCAGCTTTAACTTGAACTTTGAAACTGGTAATTTGACTACATTAGTTTTGACATAATGTATGACTCTACAGACATTTTTACTGAAGCTACACTCTGCATGTTTATCAGCCTCAGTAGTTCAGTCAGTAATTAATGATACATGCATCTACAGGCAAAATCAGTGTTAAAGACTGAAAAATAGGATATTCTGTTTAAAATATGTATTTGTACTGAATCATAGTTTACTAATACTGGTAATGTATATTCACCGTGACATGTTCTGCTAATATTGTCTCATCTATATATTTTCAGAAAACCTATGCCCGATCACTTTTGAGAAACCACCTGTCGTACACGAATCTGGCACAGTAACACTCACATGCTCCACTTCAGAGTCGTGTCCTTCAAACCCACGAATTGGAAATTTGACAACTTCGCTCTCAAAGCCTCTGCCAAATAATGGAAGAGTGAAAAGCACCACAGTCAGTCTTACGGTCAACTGGAATGATCATGGGAGGGAGTTTTCATGCCAGACAAATGACAAATATTTGAGTCGGAATATCAGTTTAACTGTCGAGTGTAAGTCTGTTTATGTCAACCAGAGATGAACAGTTACTTAGATAAGACTTTATCGATCCCTTGGTGAAACTCTCAAGTAACCCAATGGAATATATAATAAAATTAAAAAAGCCCCACCTTTACCAGCTACGATATTTAAGTGATGTACATATTAATGCTTCATTCAATTAGATTGAACATAAAATGCATATTCTGAAATTGACCATTTCCCACATTGACTGCTTTTTGTACTTTATATACATTTTGATGCTAATACTTTTGTGCTTTGGCTTAAGTGCATGTGCTACTTTTAAACGCTCCTTCTTTAAGGAAAAGAATGAGCGAGCAGAATTACTGTCTTGTGGTTATCAGTAATAATACTAACATTAATTAAAAAATTAAGTACAGTTTGGATCAGCTGATTGCACTTGCATGCATCTTTACATTCTGTACTTAATCAATAGTTTCTTTAGCTCTATTGTTAATCATATTTAATTTTTGGAAACAATCCACTCAAGCTTGCTATGTGTTGTGTGTTACTTTATCATGACTTGTAGTGAATTTGTTTACACAGATGCTCCCAAAGGCGTATTGGCTAACATAAGCCAAAACACCGTTGTGGAAAAACAATCTGTGACTCTTAACTGCTCCGCCAATGGACATCCAGAGCCCAACTATACATGGGTCAACAAGAGACAGGAAGTAATCGGAAGAGGGGCAGTATGGAAAATTAACTCAATTAAAGAGTCAGAAGGGGGAGAATACTATTGTGAAGCTAACAACAAACAAGGAACAACAACATCTAATAAAGTCAATATCATTGTTATATGTGAGTATTTCCTTAAAGTTCTCCTTATATTACCTTAATTCCTTGCGTTTGTGATTCTCAGTAGTTTGAACTCTTCTACTGTACTTTTTTGGACATTTTGCTCCAGCATTTAAAAGGAGAAAAAAAAACTTAAAATGTTGACTGCTAATTATTAATTTGATGTACACTACAGAAATGTAAGATGATTATAATTGTGGATCAGCCTGAAGAAATAATAATGAACAACCTTCTGTTTCAGATGTACCAGAAGTTGAGGTGAGGTCAGTTGCTTCTGTAGTTAGAGAGGGAAATGAAATGACTTTGACGTGTAAGGTGAAGAGAAGCAACCCCAAACCTCACTCCTACACTTGGTTTAAAGATGAGAGAAAAGTTCATCAGCACCACTCAGAGAAGTATGTTGTTCAGACAGTTAAGCCTGAGGACAGGGGCCTCTACAAGTGTAGCGCCAGCAACTCTGTGGGAACTGCATCCTCAACGGCATTTAAAATTGAAGTTGAATGTAAGTGTCACAGCTCTGTGAGCTGCATGTATGTCAGAGAGTTAATGATCCACATGCTTTACCATCATAGAAAGCAACGCTAACAGTTAGTTCTTTCTTCCAGACGGCCCGAGGAAGACAACCATTACCGTCAGTGCAAAGGATAAAAGTGTGAGAGTTAATAACTCTCTTACGTTCTATTGTAACACTGAGGCCAATCCTGCTCCGCATCAATTCACCTGGTACCGAGACAACTCCAACAAACAGGCCAACTCCTCACAGTGGACATCCAAGATAACTATGAACAAAGAACTCCACTTGTACCCAGTAAAAAGAGCAGACAAAGCATGTTACAGGTGCAGTGCAACCAACCTCATCAACACAGTGAAGGATAATGAGCCAATGTGCATAGAAGTAATCTGTAAGTAATCGTGTGATGCTGACTATATTCTGTGATATTTAATATATATATATATTATTTTTTCTTTATTACATCAAGTTAGATTATTTCAGTGGCGGAACAACAGAACCACCTTTTATGGCGAGCAGTTGCTATTTATACAAATACAAACACTAAACAGATATAAGTTGTTGATTAGTGAACTTTAGAGATGCTGGTGTTTGTTACCTTTGGACAGAGCAATCTGTTTCCTGTCTTTGTGCTGAGCTACGCTATATTTCCAGCAGTTGAGGCTTTGTATTTAACAGACTGACGTGAATGCATCACCTGAAATGTAAAATTCTTCAGTGCTCTTCAGAAATAAGTTGACCTCCTCAGGGACTGCTGATAAATTATCATGTGAAACACTGAATGATTCCTCCTGAAAACCATTCTTCTGTCTGCAGACGCTCCCACCAACCTCATGCTGTCTATGGACACTGAGGTCAGGGAAGGTCAGCTCATCACCATCAGATGCACTGTTGAAAGCTACCCATTTTCAACGCTCACTTTGAAACAGACTTCTGAGTCAAATCCTCATTCTCCAAAATTACTTTTCACTCACCGTGATGATGGGTCCCGGAACATTTTAAAATATTCCTTTAATGTAACTTCAACCGACGCAGGCTCTTACACCTGTGACGCCTCCAACAGTGAAGGCTCAAAGATCGAAGAGCAGAAGTTGGTGGTGGAATGTGAGTACAGCGGTGCTTTGTCTTTTTGCTGATCAAACAAATCATCAGAACCAAAATCTTTCCATTAAGTTATAGTTATTTAGATTCAGTACGAAAAACAAAACTTGATTTTAAATGGCAAAAGTAGATTTTTATTATCTTTTCTTTCCATCAGAAATTAACTAATTTTCTTTTTTTTTTAAATTTCATACAAAACATATTTAATGAGAAAATAACATACACAATTGCAACAGTATATAAAGTAGTTGAAACTAGACATTATACAATAAAATACTAACGCTTTTACTTCTGAAACGTGAATTGTATTTTCCCGCTAAGACTATACTGCTTAGTAAAATGTTGAAGTTTTTGAGGCCATAGTTTGTGCATTACATATAAGAGGTATCAGAAGACACCACTTTGTAAAATATACACATTGACGTATTCATCTTTACTAGATTGAAGTAATTAGCAAGTATTAGCAATACTTGAAGTCCTGCATTTATAATTCATATCAACTTCTCTCAAAGTTGTGAGGCAATTGTACACGTCAATGACTAAATTAAAATGTATATTATGGAATTATTATGACAACAGTTTAGCATATTCTCTTTAATAGTTAGTTGTGAAATGTATGTGTTAATGGTTCTGATTATGTCTCTGTTTTTTCCCGATGTTTTTTGGTAAATGCAGATTGTCCCAAAGACGTGACCGTAAAAGCTTCCCCTGCCTTTACTGTGGATGAGAACAAGATGCTGACTCTAGTTTGCAGCGCCCGGTCCAACCCACGAGTGACCTCCGTCACCTGGATGAAGATGACTGATGGAAAGAATGAAATCCTCCAGAAGACGGAAACCTTCATTCTGAAGTCTGTTCGTCCTTCGGACCGCGGACAGTACAGCTGTGAAGCCAGCAATGACATTGGAACTGGAAACTCACAGCAAACGGAGGTTAACGTCAACTGTGAGTAGACTGACGCATTCTGGGTGGCACGCTCGGAAATACGACAGAGCATGTATATTGTGAATACAGATTGGGCTGAGAGTAATGAGATAATTTACTGATTTAAATGAGATTAGATTAGATGTTATAAAACCCTCAGACTTAGATACAGAAAGAAAGATGACGCACAACCATTTCAATTTAAGTTTCATACAAAACGCACTAGTATGGGCAAAAGATGAAGTGTCTGTTCACGGAGGATTTAATCCTACGAGAAAGTGGCAGCTTCATTGAGAATTTAAAATATTATGTACATTTGAAGTTCTAGCATCTTTCCTCGTGGCATATCAAACAGTGTGTGGGCGGTTCGTTCCTTTTTCACAGTGTCTTTCTTAAATGTAACCACTAGGGGGTGCCAAAAAGACATTTTCTAATTCTACACACAACACACTTCAGACTAACTTTTCATTTGTGCTGTCGTTGCTGTATGATCTTTGAACACTTGCACATTGAGTAAATCCTTTAATCCTACATTTCCCTGCCTAGACGCTCCAAGGGACGCAAAGATCATAAAAGTGTCAGAGGATCAGTGGCCTGACGGGACGGATTCTTTGACGCTGAGCTGCAGCAGTGAGAGCTATCCTGAGGTCACACAGTATTCGTGGTACAAAGGGGAGGAAAAGGTGTCTGACCATCAGATCCACAGGGTGTATTCAGACCAACCGGGAGCCTACTATTGCATTGCACAAAATGAAATATATAAAATATCGTCTGACCCTGTCCATCTGTTTGACCGTGAGTGAATATCATCTTCATGCATCAAAGTTTCTCTGCACTCAAATGGGTTAGAGATGTTAGAGGTTTTGTGAATCAGACTTTCCAAAACACATTTTCTTTCCTCTCATTCAAGCTCAGCCATTTGAAACTACACGTATTTTTCTCACATACTGGATGCTCTGTCTCTTTTAATCCCAGGAAGCGTGATGAAGACCCTGTTCATCATCTTTTTTGTTATTATTCTGGCCGTCATTTTGTTGATTGTCGTTGTCTGCAGGTAAAGTAGGAAAACAAATACATTTCAGAGAGGATTTGGTGTATACAGTCGCTATCATATCCCTTTTATGTTTTCAGACACAAGAGGAAGAAATCAGGTCAACAAGGAACTCCGAACAAACCACCCTGTTTTGGTTTCCTGGTGATGACTTATTTGTGTAAGTTTTTCTACTTTGTCATCAAACGGATCCAGACAAAATAACCCTCTCCGTTTGTGTGTCTGTGTAAACCAGACAGGGTGGTGGAGCAGCGCCTGGAGGAGGAGGAGGATGATGAACAACCCCGATACGGCAGAGCCCTTCAGGAGCAGAGATGACCTCTTGCCAGACCAGCCGCACCGTCCACCAAACGTCCAACGATGCCGACCTCGACCAGACAGCACGTAAGACAGCAGCCGCACACACTGGGCCCGCCAGGACAAGGCCCACTCTGTAGGACAGAGAGTTGGATGCTGCTGCTCATGCTGGAGTCAAAGCGTCCATTTAAGGACCTTCAGACACAAGCGGCACAATGACGGCCTTCCCGGTCATTTTAATATAGTCGGCCACTGAGTATGCATGTTTTTATTCCTCTCGCCATTGTCGTCCTACAGGCCTGCGTCCAACATCCACAGTGTGTACTGTACTGTGAATCTGCCCTCCGGACAACAAGTGAGTCACGCAATTCAAGCTCTACAACAGCAATACTTGAAAGCAGTTGCGCCTAAAAATCACAATTTAAAAAGTACAGTATATTGTTCTTTACTACTGGGAAATCTACTACTTAGCTTTATGGTTCTAAGAGGAGCTTTTTTTTAAGTCTGAGGAAAAGAAACTGGTGATGTCTTAATGTTGTGACTTTTTTTTAGCGCACTGCATTTGACATTTTTTTAAACACTTTCTGTAACTTTTTTTCAGTCAACAGAAATATTAGTGTTTGTAAAACCACCACACAAACATCCGCATTGGCCTTCAGCGTTTGTGTGGCTGTATTGTAGAGCCGGATGTGTCTTTCAATCACAAGCTGTTGCTTTGCCCGCTGTGCTGATGCTCTGTCCTCGTGTTTTTTTTAGAAT
Source organism: Clinocottus analis (assembly GCF_023055335.1). Taxonomy (NCBI): domain Eukaryota; kingdom Metazoa; phylum Chordata; class Actinopteri; order Perciformes; family Cottidae; genus Clinocottus; species Clinocottus analis. The sequence continues at coordinate 10,832,600 of NW_027176251.1, read as the reverse complement.
AGCAATCCTTCAGTATTCAGTATTGTGGAGCAATGAATGACCAGAGGACCGACAGCTTCTTGTTCGAGGCTTGAATTAACCGATTCATTGGTTAAAGTACATTCACTGACATCTTCTGTCCGTCTCTGCTCAGGGTCTTCCTGCACAACGAATAATCACACAGCATGGTGGACACACACAGGATGATTCTCTCAACTATGCTTCTTTACAATTTGGAAATAAGCAAAAGTGAGATTATGTTTTTTTTTATTTATGACACAATGACAAAAACAACAATCACATGATAAATATACATGTGATATGTAAAATGATGGTATGTGTTGTTCTAGTGCCAAAGGGGCGAAGGCGGAAGAAGATGTGTATGCTAAGGTGTCCAAGCAAAAGCCATCTAATGAGGTCAGAAAGCTGTGCAACAAATCCTTTTCATGCGTTATCATGGCAATAATGTTGAAATCATATTGAGTGTTGACTTTTTTTTTTTGAGAAAAGAAGAAGTATGTCCTGTATATAAAGAAGGTGTTTACCATTTCAATTTAATGAATTCCCTGTTACAAGCAAAACTACTTACAAAGAATACATCTTCCAGTTCTCACAAACATTAAATGTGTGTTGATATGTTTTTTTATCCAGATACTGTCAGAAGTTCTGACACAAGTGATCTGGTGACAATCTCTGTTGTTCTCCTAGTATGACGAAAGGCTTCAGGACTACGAGAACGGCGGCGCAGCCAGAGCGCCAATGAACTATGACACAGACAGCAGTGAGGATGATGTACAGCTCAATTATTCACACGTGAGCTTCAAGGCGAAGCCTGGACATCAGCAAGTCGGCAGAGACTTCAACAGTGAGGATGAAGATGAGACATTGTACTCTGAGGTCAAAATTTGAGATAGTGTACTCCTATCCTACTTTACAGGTACAGCCAATTGTGAAAGAAGGGTTTATATCACTCTACTCTGATGTTTTACAAATGTTTCAGCTTAATCCAAAACTAAGTTATGAATATAAAAAAAGAAGAAAAAAATGTGTTCGAACGCCTGAATTGTAACATATTTGTAAAGTGTATTGATATTACTATGACATTTGTAAACAGTACTAGATGACATGGCTTTCATGTTGTAATGTTGTGCAGCAGCTCCTTTACTGAGGCTTGTTTCTAAAATATGCATGTTGAAGCAACGCGCCACAAACATAATGCCCCATTTCATAACACGCTTTGAATTCAGCTCTTGTATAACTGCCAACTTAATAGCAGAGAGAATCACTTCTTCTTTTATAAACAAGCTTGAATATATTCATGTAGTTTAAGATAAACCAATACAAAAATTGTCAATAAAAAAAGTGTGACACGCTCTTTGGTAATATCTTCTTTCACGCTGCACAAAGGTTTTAAATAAATAAAAAGTTACAATCAAAATTTACGGTATGAATAATGTGGCAGCATTTTTCAGAATCACACACAAGTATAAAGGTCATACATTTACAGTTATAGTTGATAGTGGGATAACTACCTACTATTAGTATTTCATTTGAATTACTTTTTTTGGGTGACTTCAGATTAGTGGTTAAACGTTATACACTCTGGTGTACAGTGGGACTCTCGTGGCCCCGTCACGATTTGATTCCGAGGCTTACGATGCGATTACAAAAACCCTCTTCATGCATCAAAGTTTTTATCCACCTTGTTTTTCATCACTGAGTTTACCTGCTCTTCTTTTGCACGGTTGTAATGATCCATGATTTAGACAGACAAAAATAAACAGATGAATTTACTTCCATTATCTTTTATTGAGTAAATATTAGTTACACATAGAAGAGATGCATCAACTGGAGGGTTACATTTCCAAGCATTGCAAAGAGAACCAACAGTAAAAATAAATGCATTTGGACCTGTAGCAACATCCTGGTTGTTAAAACGCATCTGAATTCCGACTCAGAACATGCTGAATTGAATTGAATGTTCTGAGTCGGAATTCAGAATGTTCTGAGTCATTTGACATATTAAAAGCTGCCCTTATTCACAAATTAATGTTTAAAAAAAGTAATATAGACTTCTCTTCAGACAGAAGAGTGGCTCCAAGACTTTAGATTCGGTTTGCTTGAGATGGAAGTTGTGTCTCGGTTCCAAAGTGTGCAACGGAGCAAGAAAAGCTCTGATTCTCCATGACCAAGTATGGGTAACAAATCCTTGGCAAAAATAAAAAGTTACAATTTACTTTATGATGCGCCTTCATCCTTTCTGAGTTGGGCTGAAGAAGAAGAAGCAAAATGCTTGCATACGATAGCTTTTAAGCCTCTTGGGGACGGCGGGATTGTATCCATATTCGTAGTATTAGATAACACACATCAATTTTAATACATTTAACAACATTTGCATAGTACTCAAGGAGTATTTAATACTCAAGGAGTATTCTGAGAAAGAACCACAATTTGGAAACTTGCATAACATGAATAAAATTAAGAAACCTTTGTGCTTGGCTGCGTTTGTTGCAGCCATACTGAGAAAGTTTCTGCAGATGTCTGTAGACCTTTTGTATTTCTTATGAGCTCAGACGTTTGTCGGTCATCTCAGAATGGCACTCATCGACCCAGTTAGGCGGTCTATTAGTAATCCATTGCAAGAAATGTTGTGTTATGGGATTTTAAAGATGTCGTACAACTACTTGAATCGTTGGATATTTGTCGGACAGTTCAAACTGACCTCTTACCTATACATGCAATATAATTGACAGCATGTTTCTACAGTATTGAATGACGTAGAAGAATAAAGGTCATCAGTTTAGAGGGAACATTTACTGTTATGGTTGATTGTGGGTTAACTACCTATGTTTTTCATTTTTTAATGGTTTTGCTCTGGATTTTTCCATAAAGAGACAGTAGAAAATGAGTTATAGTGTCAGAAGTTGAGAGCAAAGCTTGACGCTATAAGTATGTGACAATACTCACGTTAAATAAGGTTGTCTGCAGTGCAGTTTCTATCTCCACTGCTGCAGACCGAGCTCTGCTGACATGGTAAAGACCTGTAGCGATTTGAAGTCCAGAATTCTTTGTTTCGTATATCATTTCCATTAAAGTTAAGCCATAACCATAAATTCACTGACCATCAGTGTTTTCCCCTTTTCCCAAATGGGTGTCAGCAAAGGTCTCTCCTTGCTTTGCGGCTTCTCCATTGCTTCCTCCAGAGTGCACACGGATCTCGGCATACTCAGCCGTCTTGGAGGCCAGGCCTCTGATCTCCCCTTCCCCAAGTGAGCCCTCTGACAGAGCCTGGAGTTTAGCGAAGTCCACATTGACGTAGTGAAGAGAATCTTCTGCAAGTGTTCCATCCTCTTGACTGTCTTTATTCGCATAAATCACATCCACTTTTGATGAGTTAGTCTACAAGAAAACAGAAGATGTAATAGTAGACATCAATTCAAGCTCACCAAAGCGGTTTATTTATTTGAATATATTATTATGGAATACCGTATTAAGATTATGACATTTTTGTTTTATATTTTACAGCATGGCTTTTTTTGGGCATGCTATAATATGAAAACTGTTATGGCATAATATACTGTGACTTTAGGAAGTACTACATTAGGATCTTTTAATGACATACTAGATTATTACATTCTTTGACTTTATGCAATGCTATACTATGAAATCTATTAAGATAGTTTTTATGGCCTACTGTAAAATATTGCTGTTTTAATGACATTTGTAAAAAAAAATCTTTCTGAAACATGTTGTTGGGATATCTATAGTATACAATACTCTGACTTTTAATGGCTCTACTATCTGTTTGTAATGATATACTCTTCCATTTTAATGATATAAACATCACAGCTTATTTTTATGACATACTATACTATATGTTTGTATGACATACTACTATAAGTTTTCATTTAATTTGTATGGCATACTGTATACATACATACCGTATACCTTTTGCATATGTTACGCAAAATGTAAAGGTACACTATTACATTTTGTGGAAAATATCATACTATAACCTTTCATTATGGGTTTATGTCATACTATACAATTACCTATGACATACCACACAATATTGTGATTATTATTTTTGTATACTATACTATGAAATTGAATGACCAGTTCACTGGACACAGAGAATAAACTGTCATTCAACTGTAGGTTTATTTTGTTAAATATTTTACTGTTAATTTAAATTCAATGCTTGCTTGTCGGATGTAAGAAGGTTTTTTTAATGTATGTTTTCACCAATATTAAAATGTAGGACATAAACTCACCCCATTAGAGACTAAAAGGTCGGAAATGTCCACCAATCCCATGTTTGGTGAACGGCTTCTTTTCCTTTTCCTACAACCAACACAAAAAAGCAATAGTTTATGTGCAGTAATTTACATGTCTTTTGTTTTTTTTAACGCTTGTATTTAGCTATTTTCTGTGGCAGCAATGGTTGCCCACTGAAATTGACTTAAAAAATCTCATTTTGAAACCAGTTTCCCAAATGTCTTGTCGACAGCAAAGCATTAAGGGTGTTAGCTCATGTTTCTCACCTGCAAAATAATATCAACACTGTGACGCACACCAGCAGCATCCCCAGGGCTCCCACCGAAGAGCCGATTAAAAGAGACAAAGCATGGAGGCCTGAAAAGTCCCCACGCAACATATCAGTCAGTAAAACCAGAAAGAGCCAAAGCTATACAAAAGAAAAGCCAAGTATACATGCAACATCCTGTGGATTCCTCTACCTAGCTGGGCTTCGCTGGAGGACAAGTTGAATACAAAACTATGGGAACCCAGCGAGTTGATGCTCAGGCAGACTAGAGAGGGCATGCCTTCGTCCAGATCGTACAGGGTGATGACACTCCTCATACCAAAACTCCCAAGGGGAATTTCCTTGATTGGGATGGCGGAAGAGTGATTGACAGCCTCCCCAGCCAATTCCCAAATCAGGGAGGGAGGTGGGTTCCCCTGGCTGTGGCAGGTACATCGGATCAGGGATAAAATCTTGACGCAGCGTGAAGAAAGAAGAATCTCTGGAGCAACTGAGACAGAGAAGGCAATTGGCTATTTGTGCATGCGTGGTCAAACCTATTGAGAAAAATAAAGTCTTCAAATGAACAATAGATGAATAAATCTCACATGTGACATCAATACTGGTACGCTCTGAGTATTCAGCCCCGTGGACATTCAGAGCTTCGCAGTAGTACTGATCCTGCGAGAGTTTGGTCACATTGAAAGTGAAGTATCGCTCGTAGCCTATCACATCCTTTCCTCTTCCAGCCACTCTGAACCAGGTGACGTTAGCCGCAGCTGGATTGGCGATGGTCGCGCAGGTCAGAGTGACGGAGCTGCCGTCCAGCACCGGACCGGAGGGGTCAACGCACACTGAGGTGTTCTTAGGGGGATCTGAAAAGATAGTGTTTGTGTTAGTCAGCCAAGGTTTTTGCTCATTAAAAACGGAATACATCATAATTTTTTCATGAATCATCAACATTTCTGTTTTTCTTCGGGTTATTCACAAACAGGTTTTTGGACTGTCAAGACTTGTAATTTCACGGTTTGATACAGTAGCTTAAGTTGGTGTTACAAAATGGGATACCTTTCAGAAAAAAAGTGTAGGATGATACTGAGATAATAAACATATTTACATTAGTCTTTTTGGGGTCATTTTGGAGTGAAAGAATATAGTGTTTTTAAGATCAGTTATGATGTCAGAATTACGATATAACAAACACAACCAGACGTGGTGCGGTAAAATTTACATATGTTACAACAACAAAAACAGCGCTGCACTTGTTTAAGAGAACATTAACTTACATTTACAAGCCAACACGGATAAGAGAAAGATAATATAAGATAAACATTGAAATTTGAAGATATGCAAAAAGGAGAACTGTGCAAACTGTATCTGCCGATGATGATGTGATGTCAAATACACTCGGGGTGAATGATTAGTGGTTGCTACAGTAAAAAAAGAAGAAGAAAAAGCAGAAAGCAGAAGCAGAAAAAGTAAAGTAAATAAATTATCAATTATGCAGAGAAACCTTAATAAGGAACAGAAACCAAACACAATATCTACACATGAATGTACACAACGGAGCTCAGTCATAATGGACCACTGACATAGAAAGGATTTGGAGGATTTGTCATGCAACGCAACAATGCGTTACTGTCCACCGGCCAGACACTGTCGTGTAGCGCAGCGACCGAGTCTTGGCTTCAGAAAGTGTCCGGGAGGCCACAGCTGGATAAACAGTAGAGCTATATTCAGCATATGAACAAACTGGAAACATACAATTTTGTTGTTTGGTCTCAGTGTAAATCAATGTCTTTACTGTAGATAATCAACTCACACTGAATGTCCAGCTGAGTCTGTGCTGAAATTCCGTCTCCCAGCTCGTTTTTTGCCACACAGTGGTAGTCACCGCTGTGGCTCGGATCGACACCTTTTATAACCAAGCTTGATCCGGGCTCCTTCTCCTCTTCGCCATCTTTGTACCAGGTGTAGTTGGTCACGGTCGGGTTTGCACGGGTCCGACAGAGCAGAGAAACCGAGCTGCCCTCCAGTATGGGATCGCTGGCGTTGACGATCACTGTGGTTTCCTTGGGAGGAACTGGAAAAAAGACACACAAGAGTGGGTTCAGTCCATGTTGCCTGTCAATAATTGACATGTTGTGTCTCCAATTCACTTTGACTTACATTGTACGTCTATCTGAGTGGTGGATGAGTTCTGGTTTCCATAACTGTTTCTGACTTGGCAGTAAAATGTGTTGTCCACTTCCGAGACCGTAGTTGAGAGCCGGTTCTTCGAACCCACTGCTGTCACCTGATCTGCATCTACTTTGTACCAGGTGAAACTGTCCACGGCTGGATTTGCGTTGGTGTTGCAGGTCAAGGTCACCGAGCTGCCCTCTACCACAGGACTGGAGTAGCTCACTGACGTGTTAGTTGGAGGATCTGGAAGATACGTTTTTGAAAATCTAGTGCACTTAACTTGCTGGTGGACAGATTATTTTACCTTTGGACAACGGCGAGCTCGCTGTTAGATGGTTTCAAGTCTTGCTAAGCTAAGCTAACCAGCCGCTGGCTGTAGCTTTATATTCAACAGACACATATGAGACCAAAAATGACAGATTTTGTGCTGAAGGACACACAACCACACACACACACACACAGGCTTTCTTACATGACAGTACATTACATCATATAAATGAGATAGAAAAAGTATAAAAAGAAGAAAAAAAACCTACTCACAAAAAACGCGGAGGGTCAATCTTTTTTCATACAGAAGGTCACTGTTGCCAGCCTGTCGGTTGTAGAGAGCAGTGCAAGATAACCTCTGTCCATTGTGGAGGTAAGACGCGGTGAAGTTCATAACAGACGTCAGAGATTTAGTTTCTATGTTCTCCTCAATGTCACCTATTGTGGGGGTCCAAGTCAGAGCTGGGGGAAGCATGGGGCACGGGGCTGCAGCCGAGCAGTTCAGCCTCACTGGAGATCCTTCTTCTACCTCGAGCCTGGATGGAGTGATGGTAGGTTCCGGCAGTGAATCTGAGGAGAGAAACAACAAGTAAATGGCAAGAGAGACACCAAAAGATGTGGGTTTTAAATATGGAAGTGCAACAGGACATTGCACAAACTTTGAGTGGTGATAAGGACACCCGTTGGAAAGTTGTACTTCAAGTCGTTGTCACATTGCAGCCTGAAGTAATATCGGTCGTAGTGGTCCGACGGCAGGTTGTCAAAGACGGTGGTGCAATCCTTCTCGCGCAGGTTGCCGGTTAGGTTTCCTTGCAGGATGTTTAAGCTTGCATGTTCTCCGGTGAGGCTGGAATCGAACACATGCGTTCGACTCCAGCCTCTTTTCCAAATGGCTGCACAGGAATCATCCAAGTGTTGGTCCCAACCAGAGAGCAAGCTGAATGTGCAGGGCACCTTCACACAGGATCCACTTAGTCCCTCGACTGTCTGGGGCATGAAGGCTGCCCAGTGTTGGCATACGATACCTGAGGTGAAGAAATAGCAACAATATAATGAAAAAAAGTATTCCAAGAAGTAGCATAGTAAAAATCCCCTAAAGAATGTCATCATTAAGGGAAAAACTAAACCACCAAAAAGAAACAATGTTTTTCAGTATTTGAAAGTAATTTTCAACATTTGTAAGTCATCCAAAAAAGCATTTAAATGTGGGAATCCCTACCTTGAAGTAGACAGCATATGAGGTAAACCTTTACAGCACCTGCCATGTTTTCCTGTCCAGTTGATGATCCTACAGAGAGGTACAGTACTGGACATAACAAGATATTTATTCATTTTGATTTTCTTGGATTCTACTACAGAATGAATAGCCAGGGTAAAGCAGATTAAGTCCTGTATTAAGAGAGGAATTATATTTAGTTGATCTTCGACGTCTTTACTCTCTGAAAAAATACAACATGTTTGAAATGTAAATACACAACTCCTGACTTATGAAACGGAAAAAAAGAAGCAAATCAAGGTTTTACCAGCATTGAAGGGTCAGTGGTAATAATCCACTGAGTCATGTCAGACTGCTGGTGTGTGTGGGCGGCTCAGCTTTTGAAAGATTTGATTGGGGCGTGGCCATCGGTAACAACGGGGTGTTGATTCTCTCTGTAAACTACAGTGACGCAAGCCTGCTCAGTTCTTTTCACAGTCACACAAAAATGTTCTCCAACCAGTGTGTTGTGATGAAATATCAATTATTTCAACAGTGAACTGTTGTTTCTCAAATTTAAAAGAAAAACTAAAAATTACACAACGCTTTCTCAAAACATTTTCTTAAAGAGGAAGAGAATTCAAAATACAATTTGAACGTAATCTCATGATAAAACATGTATTACTTTCATAGATAGTGAAGAGAAATAAGAGTTTTAATCATGTTCCATTACAGGGTTAAAAGTGCACAAGAACAGAGGAGAAAAGTTCATCATGCTCTTAAAAGTTAATCATGAACCTGCAAGTTTATACTTGTGTGATAAGTTTATACATCTGCAAAGCTTATACTTCTGCAATTTGCTAAACACAGCGCTAAAATGTTAGACACTGTTATTTGAAGGGAGACATATTTCAGGAACTTGAGATGTACAATGAGTTTTTTAGACCAACATGTAATGAAGGATGAGTTCCTGTTTCTGCTTTCTTACGCTTAGGGAAAACTAGCATGTAGAGGGACCTCACACAGGCCGGAGATAACACCTTTGCTCTACAGACACATATATTACCTTGATATGAAACACTCCATGAGAAGGAGTGAGGATCTCATGAGCCAAATACATGTTTCCTTCTATTTACAGGCACACTGATTATCTTGTCGTGACACATTCTCACAAGCAGAAGGTAGGATTTCACGAAGTCTGCATTACCATTTTAGGAAATACTCATTTATGTAAATGATTAGCACGCATTGCCATTTAAAGAGCCAAGCCGAGCAAACTTTATTTAGGAATAAACATTTAATAGTGCATTCATAACAGTGTATGCCTTCATTTATTCACATATGAAACCCATATAAATTTCCAAATAATAACTTAAGTCATGAAAACGTAATTTATAAAAAAAAAGATACACGATATAGACATATTTGTGGAAACACCCGATAATATAAAACAATCCAACACAAAAGTTCTCTCTTGTAGTTTGTTGTATTGGATTGTATTCTATTGAACAGTGTTGCTATTATTGTGTCCACTCCCTGTAGTAGTGTACTGTCCAGGACTCCTGTGATGCTGGCCGGTGACCAGCAGGGGGAGCGAGTGCTCAAAGAGTGAATCCTCCCAGTAACAGACTCCCTGTGTGCAGGCCGGCTGTGTCAAGTTGCTTGTGGTTTGCAGTTGAGTCAGCGGTGCACCAGCTGCCTCCGCTCAAGTGTCAAGCTTCCTCTGTTGTGTTTTTCGCGTACATCTGTCTGTCACCTTGAACCTCTGCGGCGCCGCATCGCACACGAGCCACAGACCCGGCAGTCCAGGTGCAGAATCAGCACCCCGAGGTGGATCTCAGCCAAAAAGCAGCCCCTCTCACCGAGTGAGATGGTTCACTGCATTGTCCGATCAGCGACTTCACTCGCAGGTTTTACTTCCGCGAGAGGGTCAATAACGGCTGTGCTCGTCTGTCGCCGTGACGATGACATCCATCCAAATCCGCATGGACACGGGATTGGTCGCCACCAGGAAGAAAAGACGGTCGTATGTCTTCACGCAGAACGTCAGACTGGGCCGCGGAGACTGCAGAGAAGGGACAGACAGCAACACTGTGACAATAATAACACACATGTAATAATAACGATTATAAAGTGAAGCGTGTGACATCCGTTGTTTAGCAGTAAAAATACTGTAAAAGTCTCGTCTTGGATTTCCTACTGAAGTAAAATAAGTTGAATGGTTCCCGACTTAGGGGTCAGGCCCCTTTAAAGGTTCATAACGTAAATCTGAGGGGTCGTGAGATGATGAATGAGGCTGCAAAGAGGAATTAATAGTTTTCTTAAACTTCATAAAATGTGTTGTTTTTGTGAAAACATTGGTTTCACCACTTTAGGCCTTAAACTGTTATTTTAATCAAACCTTGTCACAGGTTTTAAAAGGTAAAAGTCTCACTGTAGTGCAGAGTACAAGACGTGAGTACTTGTACTTTGTAGTTAAATTCCACAACTACAATTGTCCTGTAGGAAATTTGCTTTGTGATTTTACTTGAGCAGTAAAATGCAAATAACACAGTGGCTACCTAAATGTGAACCTGGAGTCTTTCGACATTTTTTCATGCCAGCGGGGAAAAAAAACTACTCGGCAGTACTATTGTTACCCGACACCGGCCTTTGGTTTCTAATGCAAACCTCAAATCATCAAAAGAAACTTCATGTGGATACAACACATGAGATTTGAAGGCAATTCTAGTTCAGCTGAAAAAGTGCTCTAACAACAATGTGAAAAAGAAGATGTGCCCTGAGTCCCGAGTTGTAACAATATGTGTTCTGAGGCACAAACCTTTTTAGTATTTTTGGGACTGGGATCACGACTCGGCTAAACTGGCCTGTAGATCCTATTTGAGACTCCAGACGTTTAATTTAGATGGCATTCATCAAATTGTTGCCTCAGGCATGAATAGTCTAGAGATTTGGCATGCAGCCTGATGGATTACTCCACAGACTTTGAAAGATTTTTCCGAGTCACTCGGTGTATTAGAACTCACCGAAGCGGCCGTGCGTAGATGGTCAAGGTAGACTTCTTCTATGGCCTGAAAGTAAATGACTCCTTTCAGCTTCCTCTCGTCACAATCTGCAGCAAAAAGGGAGAAACAAGTTAGAAAAAAAGTGGGAAGAACATACTTATTAGGACTCGATGGACCTATTAAAGTCATAAAGGTTATTAGTACTCTGCAACTTTATTTATGAATTTAAGAATGATTTATAATTATCTTGAGTCCTTATTCGTCGAAAGATACTTTAAAGTAAATAATGCAACCAAATTAGAATTATTTCCACTTCTGGGGGCAACGCACAACAAAAAAGCACAAAGATGCAAAACTGTTTATTGACGCAACATTCTTTCACAGCATGTTTGACTTCCTTGTAGTGAGTTAGTGTGACACACATTCATGCAAACAAGCAGTCAGTATGTGCGCACTTCACTCCCCCAGCCAGTCTGACCTGTATAGTAGGCGAGTCGCTTGTGGTCCATGTCGAACAGGAACCATCTCTTCTTCCAGGTCTTGACCCTCCCCCCTCTTTTGGTCAGGAAGCCTGCGCAGCGTCGAGGCATCAGCCGCAGGTCCATGCAGCTGGACACTCCGTGACCCAGAGACTCCACGTGGGCCCGCAGGTCAAAGTTGGGAGCGAGGAAGAGGGGCAGGCTGTGCTGCTGCAGGGCCTGCTGCGACCAGATGATACACAATTTATCTTCTCGTATTTTATCATGATACCGGCACGTCTGTCTGCCCTGAAAAGACCTGTTGTGCTTTTCTAGTGCATGTACATAATTGTGTCTGCTTAACTTTTTCCTTTGGTCAAAACAGATCAAATCCTATCTTTTAAATTTAAAAATGCAGTAGATTTTAAATGCCCGCAAAAAAATACACATCTGACCCTTAAAACCAACTGTTTGTTGAAAGTTGAATTCTGGGTAGTGTATGTCAGGAGTTCTCAACCTTTTGTAACTTAAGGCCCACTTTTGTCTGGTGAAAAAAACAAACAAAAAAACCAGAACACCTTTCCAAATAAATAGAAACAAAACAGCCAGATGAGAAAGAAAAAAAGAAGAGAAAAAATATGTGTTATGTTATCAGCTGTAATGACCAAAATAAATATTGTGCTTACTCTCACACATCACACCCTCTCATTGTGTAAGAAATGTTTAAGTACTCACTTTTTTTTTTACCACACACTGTTTAAAAACCGCATCGGAGGGAACGTTATCAGGCTAATAATTGCAAAACCCGAGCGTCTCTTCCTAATGCTGTGTCAAGATCAGCCTGGTGATATTCAAACTTAACTGGTTACTAAAAAGTATGCATTTCAATTTGACATTCTTTATACATGTAAATTATTGAGCACATATGGATATAAAAGGTACATTTGTACTACCTTTGTATACCAACATGAAAGAGATAATAAGAGTAAAGCACATGTGTAAATACCTCTAGTGCCCACTAGATGTCACTCTGCCGCCTCAGGCCAGTTTGTGAATAGCTGACGTGGTGTCAAATCTGTGGTTCTACTGCATCCATCTATCCTTTTTGCTATTTAACTGTCCAGTGCGCAGAGTAAGAGGGCAACTGAGAAAATATCTTGAAGACCAGCATATGGTTGACATTTCATACATACCTCTGGAGAGTTTGGGAGAGAACTGGCCTTTGGTTGCTTTAGTTCTGGTTCTGGCTCTGGATCTGGATCTGGCCTTTGTGGGTTCTCTTGCTCCTTTGGTTCGGTTTGGGGATAGTTTAGCTCTTTCTGCTTTCTCTCCTCCAACAAAAACCACCGGCGCTCTTCCTGGGTGCACACAATGAAAATGATTAGCTGATCGTCTTTGAATACAATGAAGACTTATTTCAGGGTAGCATATTTTTTAAAAAATGATGATGCCGCTCTGACAGATGTGTGTATGATGGATTCCTGGTTATGTGGATCAAAAAAAAAGGAAACATGAACAATCCCCTTTCAAACTTCACATTAACTCACAAACATAAAACAGTCTTGGTATTCACCGGTGCTGCGAACACGCATCACAAACATCCACACATCTGCTGGCTGTTTTCTTGGACCATCATGTGCGAGCTGAGTGGGTGTCAGAGATCAGACAGACGTGTCTAATGCGCTGTGTCGCGGGTGATTAGAGGTGTCGGCAAGTGTTTCCCACGGCAGGTCACTCACCCTCTCTCTGAGCAGCCTCTCTCTCTCTGCTTTGGCTTCCCTCAGTTTCTTTTCGATCTCCACGAGATCCAACAGACACGGGCTGCGAGAGGAAGAAGAGGGTTCATCAATCGATCTCAAATTACTCCATTGGTGAACCACATATAAAGTTGAGATACAAACAACCCTAATGTGTGGAGAAAGGAGCTCTAAACATGAGCCACTGAGATCAGTCTAAAATTCAACATGCAGCACATCAACTGTGTTTGCTTTGACCAAACAAAACTGGTATCAAAGTAAACCCACAGTAGTATTAATCAGACAAAATGATTATACAAACAATACGCTTGAATTACGTTGAATACCATTTCAGAAGTTATTTTGTAAGATAACAAGGAGTCTCTTCAATCAATATGTGACTTTTTAAAACAAGATGAGAAAATTGCCCCAAAAAGGTCAAATCATGTGTCCAACATCAGTTAGTGCAAAAAGTCAACATACATGTCTATTGCACAACACTGTCATGATGACCATACAGTACTGACCCTTATTGCAAGCAAATAACTCTACGTAACTTTGTAAGAAGTTATGTTTATGTCTGACACGTTTCACCACTGGAACAGTAAGTCAATGTGTGTATGACACAATAAATGGCATGACTAACTTTAACGCTACTGACTGCTTTTGTAACCTATTTTAATGCATTGGTCACAATTGAGATTTTGGACGACTTTGCTTCCAAAAGTATTTTTCCGATTTGGGGGGAAAAAAACATCCAAATTACAAATATTGTTGTTAGTTTTATTACTTTGTCTATTTGCATATGTAATTTTTTCTATGTACTAATAGCAATAGATAATGCCTCATTTGAATTGTTTTATTTTAAACACACAGTTCCCAAAAACTTTAATCTTAAACTCTTAATAGTATATATAAACTGTGTAAATTTCATTGTCATATAAATTTGTTAAGCTTTAATCCTGATTCACCTTTAGTGACTACCCCGAGTGCGATAAACTTCACCTCCTCTAACTATTGCTGCTGCTGCTGCTGCTGCTGCTGCTGCTGCTGCTGCTGCTGCTGCTGCTGCTGCTGCGTTAGTTGTGAATGTGTTGACTATAACTAATGCTATAACTATTACAGTGTGCTCACTTTGGCTTTGGCTTGCTCTCCACATATCTCGTGCTACTGCTCATGTTCGTTGCCCCGTCAGACTTCGTTAAAGACATGTTGCCTTTTCTCCCAAACAACGAATGTGCCTTTACGGTTGCATTTAAATGCTGAAGTAAGCATATTAAAAAGCTACTCTTCATTTCTCTCATCAAAGGAGCAGCGAAGTAGCCGACCTGGCAGCGCGGGAGCTTGTTACACTGTTGCACGGAGTGAGGAACCCGCCGCCGTTGCTGTTCCCATGTCTGTGGCCGCTGCTGTGGCCGTTGCTGAGTCTAAGGGATGGTTGGGGGGAAGTGAAAGCCTTCGGGGTCTGGCTGTCTGGATGCGTCCTCACCAAGCCTGAGAGAGGAAGGAGATAGAGAAAGACGCACAAGAAAAACATGCATCGGTCAGCGAGAATAACTTTATATAAGATCTGGGCTGAGAGAACGTTGAGCGATGAATCACATTCGATCAAGAAGAATTTTCAGTTACAGCTTTCAGGAACCGACTAAGGAGAAGCACACCTGGCAAGATGTGACATGACCTTGTAGATCAGGCTACTGGAAGTTTTGGTGACAGTTAGGTGTGTGGGTGAAAAATATACACTACTGAGGATCGAAGTATAAAGGCTCTTCTGTGGCTCATCCGGTCTGTACAGGAAAATCCTGCTTTTTACCAACGTAATAACAGCCTGCAGACTCTGCTGACACACCTTTGATTTGACTAATAGGGAGGGAACTGAACAAACAGTCAGACAACATGAGTGAAGAGAGAGAAAGGGTGCTTATTGTTCGATATCATGGGGCTCTCAGCCTAAGCAATCAGGAGCTCAATAGAAAACAGAAAAGGTGGCTGCTGGTAGCTCACCGTGTGCCGACAGCGGCCTGTCGTTGAGTTTGTTGTTGCGATGAGAGCTCCGTCTTCTGGGCAAACTGACCGATTCTTTGCCTGGTTCCTGCAGAATAATAAAACATTTCAACTTAAATCTTGTAAACTAGAGCTGAAGCGATTAGGCGATGACACAATTAGTCTATTGACGGATAGTTAATTGGCAATTATATCGTTGACGTCCCTTTTTAAGCACCAATACCAAAAGCGCACAGCTTCCAGCCTCTAATATGGAAATAAATGCTGGTTTTATTGACCTACTACTTGACATTAAACTTAAAATATCCACAACAAAATAAGAAGAGATGATCTTTTTACTTTTCTTTTTACATTTTCTAGACTAAATAATTAATAGCTTCGTTGAGAAAAAAATTCAAATGATATTGAATTAATAATAAAAACAGCTGTTAGTTAGAAACACATGCTATATCCACGGCAACATGCTGCACACCTGAGGAGGCTTGTGAACGGTCAGAGGGGAAAGTGACATCATGCAGGGGGCTGAGCCGGTGATGTTGGACCAATCGGTGAACGGCTTCTTGTCTTTGAGAACCTGTAGGACCAGATTACATGTCATTTGAAATTGAAGACAGCTGAAATGAACTGGAGCGGCGGGCAAAAGGACGGACGCGGTGACTGATGGAAGCTGCTCCGTTCGACATACCGCGTCTGGCTGACAATTAAAACTCCACTTCCAAGAGGGATTGTATTGAGTTAAAAATAAATTATCATTGCCTCCCTATCTTTCCCTCTGACCCTCCCTCCTCGCTTGACTCACAAACGCATGAGCAATTCAGTCGCCACATGCAGTCCACAGTTTAACCCTTATCTGTCCCTTTCACTCCTCTCCCCCGGTACATTCCCAAAGGGAATGTGTGGACAGAGAAGACTTATACAACTGTGCCCTACGTCCGTGGCTGCAACAAGGAAATCCAATCACTCATTTTGCCTAAACTATCAACTACACAAGTCATTTTCTATTCGATACAACGCAGCCTCAGTATGAACAGTTCACCACACGCGTCAGAAGTCAAACACATGCTGCACGTGGTCATATTGTAGTCATTTACACTTGTCTGACACTGTCTTGTTCCTTCTCATCTGCAATGCCACTCCCTTCTGACCTCCCCCATTCTCTCAATTACGAGAGCAAATGAATCCAACATGAAAGCAGTTTTCTGACAAACATAATATTAACGGCGTCAGCCGCACGGATCGATTTAGAGGAATTTGTTTCTGTTGGCTTACCGCTTGTCAAAAGGATGTGGAACTTCTCCCAGCTTGCCTTCTCTTCCTCTCTCTCTCTCTCTCTCTCACACACACACACACACACACTCACTCACATGTCCACACACACACACACACACACACACACTCACAAAAGGCAGCACCCTCCCACACATAGCTTACTCCTCCCTCTATTCCTTTCCTTTCCTTCATTCCCTCCCTCTCTCCCTCTCTCCCTCCATGTCTAATTTGCATTTTCAACCTATTAGGTGATGTGAACATTTTGATCTTTCTTTAGAAAACCAAATGATGCATCACAAAAAAAAAACTTTCCACGTAAACAACAAAATGCACTCAAGTCTAAAGTTGGGTGAGAATTTGCTCACCACAAAAGTTAGTGTAGCTTAAACACATCTGGAACAGGGAAGCTATTAAACTGGACCAAACTGCTCCAGAACATCTTGGGCATAAACAATTAATGATCTGCACTCCTAAAATATTCCAATTATAACTCAACCAATGAGACTATGTATTCCTCTCAAGATGTTTAGTTGTGTCTCCAATTTCACTCCCTCTTTAACAAATTTACTTTTCCATGTTTAACAGTTACGAGATTCCTATAGAGTGAGCAGTAAACCGATAACTCTGTGCACTTCACTTAACACTCAGAATTTAAAGACTAAACTGTTGATTTAAGTGAGTGAAGTCACATAAGCATGAATGAATATATATATATATATATATATATATATATATATATATATATATATATATATATATATATATATATATATATATATATATATATATATATATATATATATATATATATATATACACACACACATACATATATATATATATATATATATATACACACACACATATACATATATATACACATATACATATACATCTGCTGTCTCTACAGCAATCCAACACCACATGTGATGCACTCTGGGAACTTTTGAAGGTAACCCTTGTGTTTCAGTTATATCTTTTGAATTTGATCAAACACGGTCGCCATATTTGGTAATTTTCACAGGTTCCCTTCTTTTCTCCATAAAATATAAAAAACAGAGAGAGAATGAATTATTACTCTTGGTTGTTGAGTAGCAGTAGTGGTTGTATTGATATAAATCTCTTACCGTTTGATTTGTGTGGACGAGGTCTCTCCTTTCCTTCCTCAAGGCGTTCAACTCCCTCTCCTTCTCCCTCTCCATCTCTTTCAGCTGTCTCTGTAACTGCTGGACTCGCTCCTGAAAATTCACAACGTGATTTCCGTCAGCGTGCACGGCCACATGGTCTCTTTTCTTCAAAAGAAATGGCATGTGATGTATCTGATTCATCTGGGCTGGCCTGAGTTTACTTAATCTTTGCATCATGTTGTGGAAGTGAGGTCGAGGAAAACATCCTCGATGTGTGAGCAAGTGTGGAGCGCCGAGTCGAGCTGATCTCCTCAGCCGGGACACAATGCAAATCTAACTACCACTTTGCAAGTTAATGAGAGGCACGAGAGGGACACGTGACAGCAGCGCTGAGAGTGGAAGTCAAAACTAATGACTGACCGATAATAAATCAGCACCTTAGGACAGCAAATATGACAGTGAGAGAGAGAGAGAGAGAGAGAGAGAGAGAGAGAGAGAGAGAGAGAGAGAGAGAGAGAGAGAGAGAGAGAGAGAGAGAGAGAGAGAGAGAGAGAGAGAGAGAGAGAGAGAGAGAGAGAGAGAGACAGACAGACAGAACAGAAATGAGTTGTCATCTGGCCTCACTGCAGCTGAGTCAACTACCATCCCTCTCACACAATCCCCCTCTTCTTCTCCCACGCTGCACTCCTCGTCTTACATACTCCAGCTAATTCAGGAACAACTGCATATTATTTTCAACATCTAATTTATTGTCGATGTTCATGCGTTCTTGTGGAATTGGACATGTAAAAAGAAAAAAGCAGTCAGTTTGGAACAGAGATCAGAAGTAAAAAGCTGCTCCTACTTGGAAATAGTGGGGGCCACAGGAATGATTGAGAAACATGAGATTCAAGTCATGGTTTTCTGACTTTTGGACTCATGACATGTGAGAATGACCAAAGAGTTTGTCAAAAATACAATGAAAGGTTAATGGTTCTATGGATGGTAATCTGTTTCGCAGTCCAGATTTAAATATCTCAACAACTATCGCTGTTCTAAATTTATACAAACATTCATGGTCGCCAGAGAATGAATCCCTCTGACTTTGGGTATCCGCAACTTTTCATTGTAGCGCCACTATGAGGTGGACATTTTGGGTTTGGAGTTAAAGGTCTCGAAAAGTATTGTACTGATTGCCCTCAAATTCGGTACAGACATTCATGTACCTCTGAAGATGAATTCCAAAAACTATGTTGACCTTCTGACATTTTATTTAGTGCCTCCGGCCACCTTTATTTATCCAATCTTTTGGTTTATGACTAACTGCGAAACTAAAGACATACCCGTCAGCGTCAGCTGTACTTTATATTTTGTGCAAATAAATAAGCTCAGATGGTGCACATGGTAAACAGAAGCATATTAGCTTTGTCATAGTGAGCATTTTAGCATGCTGATGTTTGCATGTAGCTCAGAGCACCACCTTGTTTAAGTACAGTTTCACACATGGCTGTAGAATATGAGATCGCATGTGAAAATTAAACTTCCCTACATATCTTTCTAAATCTCAGTAATTTAAAAAGATATTGAAAACATATGTTCAGATCCATACATTTATTCTCCAAACAGCAGTTATACATTTAAGTTGTATCATGCAAGTGCCAATTTGTTCCAGGCCTCTTCAAATTACCGTCTGAATCTGAAGAGTTTTACTGTCTCTCTCAATTTGTTCTTTTTCTTTAATCCTCCATCACAAAGCTGCAGAAATAATTGTTTAACAATACCAATCATTATCTTGGCGGTCACATTAAATCTGATTAATTGTGAAGTATGTTAGTTTTCTCTGCATTTAGAGTGCCTGTTCTGGGGCGTCCAATCAAGCTTACTCTATTCAAGCTATAAATAATAAGCAGTAGTTTTCTGCCAATAAAGAAAATCTAAAAGTCCATTACAGATATTAAACTCTTTACTTGGATGAATGTGGCTCATTAAAAATATTACGGAAATTGTCATTTTAGCTGAACAATATTCCTAATACTTGTGTTTTTATCTTTCCATCTTCTCCACTGTTGTCGCTGCTCTGCCTTTCTTTCCGCTTGCTCTTATGATTTCTCTTATGGTGGCCTCTGATGCAATTAAGCTTGCTGTACAAAGTCATGTGATCATGTCAGGGTGATGCTGGATGAGGGAAAGAGTTCACGCTTCTGTCAAGACTTAACGGAGGGGGAGAGGAAGGAGGGCGAGTCTTAGCCTGCAATGCCAACCATAGGCTGTGCCTTGAGAGTGTGTGTATATGCATGTACTGTATATAACGGGGTAGTGAGTCCGTCAGGGCCAATAAGCCAAAAAAGGAGGATTTTAACTGTGCTGCATTGCAAAAATAGGATCAGATTTATAGCTTTGTCGAATAATGCCAACAGCTCTGTGATTATTGTAGGAGGAGCTCAGATTTGTGGCTTTAAAAGTTCATTTCATGGTCTGCTCTCTACTTATTTTAACTCTGAAAAGGAGATTAGTTTCAGACGCTCACAATTGGTGGATAGTGCAGAACATTTCAGCAAGAAAAGCAACCTTTTGTTAAGTGACAAAAGGTTGGAGGGAAAAGCAGCTTCAGTAAATGTTTCTGTTGGATCTCTAAGATGGCTTGTCTTTCTCTTTCCATTCATGAATAGACAGACTTTTATGATTATTAACGGACAGAAAAAATAGAGAGATGGGTGACTGTGAGAGAAAATACTTCAAGATTGTAGGAATAGAGGTTGTTAAAAGTTATAGTTGTAAAAAGTCTTATTGAGTTACCATTGATACAATTGCTTAAAACTCTAATAAAAACAAAGAAAACCTTCATGAACTCACATACATTGGCATTGTATGCGTGTCTAAGGGGTTGATGAAATAACACCTTAAAATCGCAATTTTCCAAAAACGTACCACAAGTCTCCGACACGTCATGAACGTTGGCGAGCTTGTAAATTGGACCTTAACAAATCTTTTGTCAAAAATTCCAAATGCTGATGTCTTTGTAAGGCAGCCATAAAGTCCAATACAGCAGTATTGGTTCATGTTATTTTGTCTACCTGCTCTATGTACAAAGCAAGAGTCTGTATTGAAGAGAGATTCGCTGGAGATATTAATCCTCACGTCAGCCTGTAGGGGTAAACACAGCAATGAAGCACATGACATGCAGATAAGCTGTGAACCTGTACAACACGTCAGGAAAAGCCATGAAGTCCGCTGTAAAATTACTTCTGACGCACGTTGTGGTTTACCTGCGCGCTCTTGATCGCATGCTGCTGATGAGAGATTTCTTTTTCCTCGTCCCCATCACTTTCCCTCTCCTTCTCTTCGTCCGCCGTGCTCGCGTCCTCCTCGTCGATGCCGCTCTCTTGCTCCAGAACACGAAACTCCAAGTCTTCAAAGGCCCGAACTGCTGCTTCCATCGCCTCTTTCTCCTACATTCAGAACCGAGCGATGAGCAGTTAGTCCAGTCTATGAAAGTAACACTTGCATATCCCCATCGTCACTTCACCAAAATACCTGCGCTCTGTTTCTTGTGCATGTCACCCCTGTTTGTGTGCATGTGTGTTGGCGCAATTTTGAAAAAAAAAACTTTGAATGAAATAAAATATGGCCAAATAAGTCTGTTTGGTCACATTTTTAAAGAAAAATAAACAAACTATGCACTGTGTGTGTGTGTGTGTGTGTGTGTGTGTGTGTGTGTGTGTGTGTGTGTGTGTGTGTGTGTGTGTGTGTGTGTGTGGTGTGTGTGTGTGTGGTGTATGCGTGCATGCATGCATGCATGCCTAAAACATTGACACATCAGGTTGAACAAGTACCCAACAATCACACTTTGTGCAACTGCAAAAGCTTCTGTGTAGGAGTCAGAATCTCTGCCACAGTAAGACACCTTGCATCTGAGGCATACTGCCTGAGCAAAAGAAGGAAAACAAGTATCAGTTTCAGATTTCAACCTGATATCTGCCAACAACGTATATCTTGAGTTATAGCTGTGGGCAGTTAATTGTGTTTTTAATGAAATATGATTCACAGCTTAAACCCTCTCAAAAGCATGTAATGCACACTTTCATGTGCTAGTTTTCTTATTTTTTTTCTTGTCAAACAGCTAACGATGATATGTCCCACATGAAATATTAAACATCTGCCATCCTGCCGGTGTTGAATTGAACTTTTGCCGGTCCCCCTGACGTAGCGCTGATAGCGGCCGTCAATCAGACAATATTATGAACCCAGACACGATGGAGTTGTATGTTCCCACGTATGAGGAATTTAGACAACGAGTATAAAACAGAACTTGTTGTTATTTTCATGGTGGATGGCGGAAACCGTAACTAGTTTTACAGAGATAAGCCGGAGGCAGTTCCTGGAGTCGCTGAAATTCACCAAGCTGTGTGCGGCTACGGATGGTGTTATGAACCCAAACAGGAGGGCGTATGCTGTTCCAACGTTTTTGTGACTTCCACAACAAGTATTAAGCAGAACTGGTGGTTATTGTTTTCATAGTCGATAGCAGAAAAGATTGCTCTTTTCATGGAGAGAAGCGACGGGAGATAAGCCTCGCCCCCTTTGTGGCAGCACGATTATTCATCGCCGTGTAACACAACTGACGCGGTAAACGTGACGTGAAAAATCGTGTCGCGTTTGGTGTGAACACAGCGTTAAAGTGGCTGCGTGCAGCTCAGCCACTCACCTGCTGCAGCTGCAGTGTTAGCTGTTCTCTCTGGCTCTCTGGCTGACTGGGGATCAGTTTCTGCTTCTCCTCATACTTCCCCTTCAGTTCCTCCAACCTCCGTCTTTCCTCCTCCAGAATCTCTCGCTCCTGCAGTTACAGACGGTAAAGCAAGCGTACAGTCATCACCTGATTGTTTAAAGCAAAACAAATGGAAAATTTGAAGAAAATAAACTGTTTCACGAGTAAATTTCCCCAACAATATTTACAGAGTTTGTTCTGAATGACTTCAGACAAGTTATTTCAAAACCAGCTCGACTCCAACATTCATTTCATGGGAATTGACTTATCGTTGACATGATCTTGTGTTGATGTTAGTGGACGATGACTGAACCCACACATTTCTAAGTGTGAAAACTCCTCTAGACAACTTTTTTTTTTTGATTGTGTACTCAAACTGGACCCCAAATAAATTGAAAAATATGAAAAAATTAAATTAGGCTTTGAAATTAATCCTGAGGTATATAAATAAGTTAAAACATGTATAAACAAACACAAATTTTGTATATAAATGCTTCAATATAATACAAAAAACACAATTACATGTTTTTTGTTACAATAAGGACTAGAATTATGAACAGTCCCCTGAAATACAGAATAAAAACCTCTGATATAATTACATGTATATGTCTCACACACACACACACACACACACACACACACACACACACACACACACACACACACAACACACACACACACACACACACACACACTCCAAATGCAGCATAATCGTACCAACTAAAAAACCTTTGATCTGAATTGGATTTCAGGATACCTTCACTCTGTCGGTGCGTCTGTGCTTCTTCTTCTTGCTGGCCTCCTGCTGTAGAGCCTGCAGCTTCTGTGTGTGTCTGTGCAGCTGGGTCTGCTCCGTCTGCAGCTCTCCCTGCAGCAGGGCGATCTCCAGCTGCAGCTGAAAGGACAGCAGACGCCACTTTGTTGAATCATATTGACCAGAGCTTAAGCAAGTCAGAGATAAGCATTCCTTTACCGTGACCGGCCAATGTTTGAAGAGAGAAATGTGCAGACTTCAGCAGAAACTAAATCAAAGATCACCTTGAACACACTGTCTTGGTTGTTCATTTGTGGCCGCAGTCATAGGGAGTTAAAAGGAATACTTCACCACAAAGCGGACCATTTGTATATTAATTCCTCATCCTGTGTGACTCTGAATTCTGAAAGAAAACCTAGTTTTTCTCACATGCCTCCGAGGCGAACAAATAATCAAAAAACGGAGAGTCTTGTTGAACTGACATAGAACAAGGATTAACAGCAAAACAATATGAAAACATGCAGTAAAATCCAAATGTCATCCAAACTGTCCAACTAACAGTCCAAAAACTACTGATAATAAGATCTATATTAGGATGATATTAAGGTCAGATCTATAAAAAGCAAATGACTTGCATTTGTACAGCTGCAAAGCTTTGGCATTTTTGCTTCTTTAAAAAAAAAAAAGTACATTTGCCACTATTCTCTAAATTGATTAAATAGTTTCAGAAAGTTGTATCGCTTCATTGTTTTGAGCTTTTAGTCACTCCGTTGTCTGCTATACATTTTACGCCAACAACCAAATCAGTTGCTTTCCTTAAAGGTGATGAGACAAAAAGATTTTGTGTTTGCGATTGGGCCACGAACGTCCAACATGCTCACTTCGATCTTTAGTTCCTCCTTCTGTTGGTCGATCTCTGTGATTCGCTGTTGGAGCATTGAGGGCGACGGGAGGACCCTCAGTGAACCCGCCTCCAGCTTTTTGATGCAGAACTTACAGAAAATGAGGCAAAAGTAGAAGAAGTAACCACATGCAAGATTGAAAACAGTAGACAGGGGTGAGTCACTGGTTTAACTGCATGGAGGAGACGCATATATCTTCTAACATGCAGCTACAGAGGAGGGTCTGCTGTCCCACCACCCCATCGTTTGACATGAAAGAGCTGCAACACAATCACCAACAGCTTCATCTCACTCACCCGCTCACTCTCAGTGCTGCTACTCTCTGTATCTGACTCCGCCCCCGAGGAGGCGGGGCTCTGAACTCCAGCCACTCTGGTGAGCCAAGGCGGCCTCAGCCCCTGCTGCCACGGGCTCCTGGGGATCTCCATGTTATGTTGGGGCATTTCTGAAAGGCAAGGACAAGGGAGGTAGCTAATGAGAGCTACTTACTTTGGTGAATATGGTGGTAATCTAATCTGCTGCATGTTTGAACGCGTGTCAGAGATCGGGTGACCGCTCAAAGAGAGGAGCTCACAGCAGAGTTGTAACTGTGCAGGCACTTTAAGACATTTAAAACACAGAACCCCCGTCCGCTTAGCATCCAGAAACCAGCCTGTGATGGAGAAAACACTTTACAGTACAGAGGAAACAATAGCGAAAGAGAGGGCAGAGATGTGGGCGGTGCTTTGAGGTTGTGTTTTAAGCACTCTGCTGTGTGTGTGTGTGTGTGTGTGTGTGTGTGTGTGTATGTGTGTGTGTGTGTGTGTGTGTGGACAAAGAGTGATAAACAATAGGCTTTTGATGTGCACAATTGATGAAATACTACAAAGAGGCCACACAAATATTGGAACACATCAGGATTGACTTTGAAGTACTTTATGTTGTACTTTTATTGTTCTGTCTGTCACATTCATTTGCAATTATCAGAGCAAACATAATTCTGTGGCGTTTACACTCTTCTTCTGCATCCAAGTGCTTTTCAACATTTAGGAATGTGTCGACCTAAAAGGCCCAGATCATCCTGTTCTCTTTATTCTATCTCAGTCCTCTGCTTTGTGGTTTCTCTTGACACAAAAATACACATTCACAGACCAAAACCTATTTTATGATTCCTATTGTCCAACCTTTTCCCACCATCTACCCTCGCCCTCTATGCCCTCTATGCCCTCTATGCCCTCTATGCCCTCTATGCCCTCTATGCCCTCTCTCTCTCTCTCTCTCTCTCTCTCTCTCTCTCTCTCTCTCTCTCTCTCTCTCTCTCTCTCTCTCTCTCTCTCTCTCTCTCTCTCTCTCTCTCTCTCTCTCTCTCTCTCTCTCTCTCTCTCTCTCTCTCTCTCTCTCTCTCTCTCTCTCTCTCTCTCTCTCTCTCTCTCTCTCTCTCTCTCTCTCTCTCTCTCTCTCGGACCTTATTAGGCTGCAGGGAATGCAGGCGGAGTGGAAGCACATAGATAAATATACAGCTGAGATATGAGTGAGGGCTTCCAAACAACGCTGGCCCATTGACACGAAGACAGAGACTGGAGAGGGATGGGAGGTGGATAGGGTGGGAGCTACTAAAACAATCATGAATTTTCCATGTACATAAAATATATGTTCTCATTTATAAAGTATTTAAGATGTGTATATGATTTCAATAGTGCATGCAAAAACACACTTTTTCCCTCCAGTCCGCCCATGATGTAGACTATACGGCACTCACAGAAGGCCTAGGTCTGAAACCCACAGTCCGCCACTGGTAGGGAGGTATATATAATAAAATAAAATAAAAATAATTTGCCTCGATTGATTATCGTTACTTAAGAAAAGGCTTGGAAACCACTGACTGTATTACTGTATTGATCATTTGTCCCACTTTGAACAATTTCCACTGTGTTACTTCTGGGGAAAACGAGGCAGAGAGCCACAGCGAATTACATTAATTTCTAAACAAACATCAGTGCAGGCGCTCACTATCAGCGCTCCAGCTAAAGTCCACTCAGATAGACTATCAACACCAGGGAGCCAAGAGAGAGTGAGGGAAAGAGAAAGAGGGGCGCATACACGCGTAAAGTCCAGGTTTTCATGGAACACAGTGGTTTGTAAAATCCAACAAACAGGCCAAACAAACAATTCACTGGCAAAACAAGAGGGAAAAGAGGGAGACGGTAGGAGACAGGAAGGTCGTCATCAACTATGGATTTATAAAAAAAAAAGCACATAAAGAAGAAAAAAAGAGGGGAAAAAAGGGCCAGAGTTTGGCCTGAGAGTCGGATCAAAGAACAAAACACAGTTTTGTGCCCAAAATAATTGGACTTGATTGTGGGGAGGGGAGCGCCTCTGGAGAATAAGATAGCAGAGAGGGAGGGAACAGAGCGTGCGTGTGTTTGTGCGCATGCTTCTGAAGATGAGTTATGCAATGACGACCCAGAGGTAACATAACACATAAGACATTCCTCAAACAGAAACACTCTGCATATTAGTGTGCAATGCTAATGATCAACCACAGATCAGCAATAACCAGCAACGGCTGACTCGCCATAACACAAAATCACAGTCAGACCAGTGTGAGAGACTTGCGCTCAACAAAACTCATGTCATATTGTCTCACCACGCAGAGTCGAGTCCCTCTTACTTTCACTCTGAGGCTCCACTGAAGTTTCATCCTATTCCATCCTTATCACCTGTGTCTTTAAGTTAATATAATCCAGTCAATAAAAACACTTTCTGCTGCATGACAAAAGTGACTAAATCCATACAAGCAGACGTGAGTCCACGCTGCAGCTACATCAGCGTCTCTTTTAACAGTCTGTTTTGATCGCAGAGATAGAAGTCCTACTTTCTACAGAGACAGTGGTCACACACAGACACACCAATGGATTGTATCCTGAACGTTACATTAGCTGCCATGCTGTTTGTTACATGAAGAGCTGAGACGTTGACAAAATAAGACTTTAATAATCTCAAAGTACGTAAAGTAAATCATGACAAGATTGTTGATGTGATATGTCCCACAAAATGTTGGTGTTTTAGAAAAGAGGAAACTACTTTTATTTTCAATTCAATTTAAAATAAATAATACAAATATATTGATTTTAAAAAATAAATATATGAAAATGTGTGCAGCCGAACCAGAGATTCCATACCTTTTATAAATACAAAATAATTATTTGTCAAAACATGTCGCCTACATTACCCACAATCCACAAACAAAAACTGGGGTGTGTGACACTGGTGGCAGCTAATGTCGCCTTGAGCTGCTTTAACCTGACGATGTCATTTTATTTTTTATTTTTTTAACTCATCACAGCCACAAAAGACATGATTTAGCTGTTTTGGCCAGTGGAGTGTCCCTGTGTACCACCGTCTTTGCAGTATGTTACTATGTCAGCATGAACACCTGGGCCTAACGCCTCTTTCCAACATTCAGCCAGCGAGCCAACATTGTCCAGGTATACCAATGAAAACAGGTTGGAGCGGAGGCAGGTACGCCTAAACAGAGTGAGGGCGAGTGTTTTTCCAAACGACCAACACATCGAGTAGCCTGTTGGCTGACACACAGAAACTATTAGCATATAGCTTAGCTCTCAAAGGATGAAATTAACACACAGCAGCACCCAAATAACCTTGTTTCTGTCAGGACCGCCCCCCCCCCCCCTCCCTCCCCCTGTTGGTGAGAGGCTGAAAGGAAAAGTGGGGCTAAGCATTGTGTACACAAAACCATAAAGTCAACAGTGACAACAGCTATATTCCATCAGCAACACACACAGGACAAAAGAGCTCTGACGGTGTGGTATGCCCTGTGTGGGTGTGAATGCCGATTACAACCCGTCACTATGCGTTCAGTCCCAGGCTGTATAGGGGAAAACATGTCACACGTAAAGCATGTGAGCAAAAATGCCCCGTAAAGAGGGGCCAAATGTACAACGCCGAAATAATCCACAGAAGCAGAGCTTTGGAGGCCAAGCCGCTCTCAGTTCAGTCCAACTAAACGTTAAATTGATCGGATATCAATGGAGGTTTGTGTGGATTTGAATGACATAATAATGTGGCAACAGGTAGGTCTGACATGTGGTCTGAGTGACACGGCTGAAATGAGCTTACATTGACACACTGACGGGGACTGATGTCTGGGTTACTGTGCACTGCAGTGGAATAGATAGGCGATGTATGGAAGCTCTGTGGGCTGAAGCACAGTTTACAATTTGACACAATATGAAAAAGATTGATCTTTCTACTTTGTTTTCCGTTAAACCAACCAAACCATAAACTACGTGTACACTGTTGATCACTTGTACTCGTTGTATTTGTGCCTTTTCATCCGGTAAAACCAGGACTTCAATAGATATTTTCCCTCGATGAAGGTCAGAGGACCGAAACTTTGAAAACAGAGTGAGTACCAGTCATCAACAGTGGAGGAAGTTTTATTACATTATTTTACAAAAATAACTGTGAAAAAGTATTGAAATTACATCGAATAAGATGCAGTTAAATGCAATCTTTTCACAGTTGCAGACCTTGAAAAACATGAAAAATTAGCAAATTATAGTGAAATAATGTCACATTCACCACAACATACATTCACTACACTGCATACTGTACTGTACTGTGTACTGTACCGCCTTAAACACAGTAGCATGATACAGACGAGAGGAGCATTGACAGTCCAGATGTCAAAGTGCTTCTTGAGTCGTCATCTGCAGAAGGCATAAAACCAGAACCAGCTATTAAGCCATGTGAAGTACTAGGAAGTCACATATTCTTTTTTACTGGCCACAGTTAAAAGCTGCAGCTTTAATCAAACAGACCAGATCTGCAGTCTTTAAAACTGTCAGCTTGATGGCAGGACTCGACATCATCCCATTAGTATCTTATGCACACAATGTTTCCAGTGAGCGCAAGTCATTTTCCTATTTTCATTGTTAGGTACAAAACACATGAAGTCTTTTTTTACTAATTGGCTTCTGCTTGATTGTATAAAAATGGGAAATAATGGCTGCAGAAGCTACACTGCCATACGTGCGCACGCACACACGCACGCACGCACACGCACACACACACACACACGTGTAAATGTTGCACTAGATTTGATTCCTTGACATAGATACAAACTGATGTATTTATGGGTCTGTTCTTAAGTTAATTACATGAGCATGCTGTCATTTGACAGATTAAAAGCAGAAGAGGGCACGCCAGTGACCTCTGGACCTGCAGCGCGTGGCTTCCGCTGGCTCGGCGCCGAGGACCACTGAGCTATCGTCACAGTACAAGTTTGTGAGCAGGAAAAGCAGGTGAGAGGAGCCGGTTTGGGCTGTCACTCAGCTGTCACTGAGAGGAGAACGGGCCAAACCCTGCCTGACACCTGGGTGGCAAGTTAAGCTCATGTTGCACTTGCAAGAAAATGTAACAAAACAACATACATTTTTCTAAATTCTAGTGGAAAATTGCCCAACGAGTGTTTGTATGAAATTTTGTGGCGTCACAGCAATCGTCAGTTTTAGCACACGTCCGGGTATATCATCTCCAGCACCATCAGAAAGGCCTGGACATTGATTGAAAATGTTAAAGCTAGTGCCAACAACACCGTACCAAAATAATACTTTTTTCAGTATTCTTCGCAAACTCTGATTCTTCTTCTTCTTCTACAAAACAGGCCAACTCTCTCAAATATTAAAGGCTGTGTGAACACAAGCTGCCGCACAAGAACTTTGCTTGAATTAAAATCTAAAGTAAGAATAAAAAGTCTGGATTCCAATCAGGTAGCCCGTTTTAAAAATCAAAGAAATAAGTAAACAAGATTTGATGCCAGCTTCCAGTCCCTGATACTCTGGGCTATGAAATCAGATTTTGGTCAATAAAAAAAATATAAGTGTTGAGATTCAGTATATATCCCTACGACTAGCCCCAATTCACCAGAATGCAGAATTTAGTATGTGTACATGGTAAATCATAAAAAGCAATACATGAGGGGCGGGGGGCGGACTGTTAATCAGAAGTTCTGCTGCTATCGTACATTTCATATCTTTGAATATATTTTTGTTTTGGACTGATCAGACAAAAAAAGCAGTTTGAAGATTTGACAAAGCAGTTTCAGAGTCCTGGTATTGTGCTTACTGTTGTATTATACTGGGAGACCTTTTAGCTGTGGGCTTTAATTGGGCCTTTGCATTAGAACATCTCATGGACAGAAATAACAAATGCAGAGGTGAAAGATACCGTGGGAAAATCTCTTCCTCGTCTTGCTACTGAACATAAACTCATGGCATCAGTACTGGTCCAACTGCACTGACAGATATCCAGTAGGCCCAGTAAATCTTTGGGAATTATGATGCAAGAGTGATCCATTAATGACAGCCTTAAGACGAAGGGCTTAGACACAGATTTCGTCCGAGGACAGTCAAAACAAGACGCGACTGTGTGTGTGTGACTGACAATAACTAAAAGCCAGAGCACCCTAGACAGCCAACCCTTCAACACACACTCCCACCCACTCTGTTTACCCTGTGCGTGCTGATGGAAGGATAGGGGGTGAGATATCTCAGGGTCATCAGACACAACAAAAAAAGGTCATTTACTGTATATATAAAACCGTATAATTAAGGTCAGTGGAGAAAAACGTGATGCAGGGCTTGAGATACACTTTCTGTGTAGCTTGAGCAGTCTCTGTTGAATCTCCCCCACTTCTGCCCCTCAGACATCCTGAGTCCACCGGTCATGGGACAAGGTCTGAACAAAAACAGAATTGAGCTTGAATCAATGAACTACTTCACACTCACGGCCGAATAATTAGGTTCAGGCAGATTCAGCTTTGAGAAGGCACACAACAATCAGGAAGCTGTGTGAAAACCCTCCTTTGTTTTGGGTGCAGAGTGATTAAAGAGTAGATGCGGTTGAGTCGACAACAGAGGGACTCCCAGCGTCCCCCGTGTCCTCAGCGCGTTCATTTCTGGGCGATGTTACTTCACAAGAAGTATCCTTCACAACAGGAACAGCGCGAGCTTAGTGACAGTTGTTTGGAGGTGGGAGAAACTTCCCGCTGACTTGGCAATGGCAACACAAATAAACAATAATACAAGAATTGAAGCAGACCACCGCTCTTACCTGGAAACCGGTGTGGGTTGAGGGTTGTGTGTTCTCCAATTCATAACCCGGTGGCAACGGCGCGCGACGCTAAAGAGAGGAAACGCGGAAAAAGAAAACCGTGACGAAACGTCACTTCGGCAAACTCTTTGACGCGCTTTCGCTTTGAGACACTCAGGTCAGAGCCGCGTCAAGTTACTTCGAGCTCGACTGTTTGCTGTGAAGCTGACAGCCACGTTGTATTCCCCTTGTTTGTATGTTATGTGTTATCTTCACCACCTTTGATTCAATCCCACCCAGGCAAAACTGACACGGCAGTGTGAGCTGCTGCTGCTGGCGTCAACAGGTGAGATTGAACTGAAAGAGCGCGCGCGCGCGGAGGAGCAGGGGGGCGGCGGCGGAAGCGGGGGCCGACTAATAAAAGTGTTTCGTGCTGTGGGCGTAAATGAAAAAAAAGCCTTTACGTTCCTTCAGTCCCAGCGAACTTACCCGCCGGTTCCCTCTGACCTTTTTGTGCGGACAGCGAGAGTCCCGTCCGCGTCCTCCCACCGAAACGGGATTTCTATTCTGGGAACTGACGGAGCTTCTTTCTCATTGTGGAGCGGCTCAGCCGGAGAGTCGTGCCGGCATTCTGCCAGTTTACTGCCCAGTGAAAAGGCCACTTAAATAGTTTTCATGACAGGCTGGGAATGTTTTAATAATGTAGTGATAATGTAGAGTCGGGAGTGCCCGGGGTCACTTACAACATATTAAATATTTTTACAAACTTGAAGGGAACAAAAGCAATTTTGACCAAATCCTGAGCTGCTTTATTACGCGGTTGTAATATCAGTAGAGAAACAAAATAATGCTCTGACCTTTTATTTATGTATCAATACAACATCATGTTACAAGTAAAACCATTGCCTGCTGCTGCCAAATTGATCCACCGACAACATTTCATTCTTAATATTCTGATTTGATCAAAACTAAAAAAGGCCAGCTGGAATGAAAAAAAAAAGTCGTCTTAGACGTCCATGTCCTCCTGATCCCGCTCCTCGCCATCCTTTGCGACGTCGTCTACCTCGTCCTTTCCCCAACACAAGATGGCCTTTTATACTTTTTGAACTGTCACCATTTATGTTTTGTGCTTGTCGTAGACGAAGGTCGATGGAATCCAACAGACTCACACATTTGGCTACGACAAATATGTGTGCAGCACCTCAAATATTCAGAAATGACTGGTTTCTCATTAAAAATGTAAAACTTTCACTTCACAGATTTTCGATGATACCTCAAAGCCAACGTAATTCACAACAACAGTTGTTTCCCTCTAAATCTAAGTCACCTTGCAGTTTTGTTGTATGGGAAGGTAATTTTTAGGAGACAGGTTGCATCAACTGACCCCGGTTCTCCCCCTACAGCACAGGACTCATTCAATTCTACAAAATCACTCAGTAAGTCCTTAAAGAAAAATCATGACGATAAAAATGTATTATAAAGTTGTACAATGTTACTACAGAATACATGAAACTCCCCAAACGTCTCCATAGCATAGTTGAGCAATAATATAAAAATCATTACATATACTATTAGATATTCTATGGCCATCAAGGCAGTGTGGCTCACTACTGTTCAAAGTCTCGTGAGCTGGATGACTGAAGGTATGTACACATAATATGAGTCACAGTGTAAGTCCCTCCAGCAGTCTTACATTGATCCCTGTGGAGATTAAAATACCATAAAGTATTACACAGTCACTGTAAACTTACCATGGAGTACTACAGCAACATGAGCATATGAAGCAAATATTGATAATGCTTTGATATAGTCGAGAATGCCCCCCAAAAAAGTCACACTTTGACACTGGAGAAAATGAAAATATTTTGGGCAGGCAAGACAACTCTGACTCTTGCTTGATACCGATATACACTTTAATTCCCTACAGGAGTTTTCTCTTAAGGGTCTGTTGAGCAGAATCTGCTCTTCACTATGAGGGCTTTATCACCCCGTCCGGCCTCTTTAGCGCTCTTTCTGAATGAGCCGATGGTGTAATAGATTCTCTCCAGTGACATGTGGATGGTGTGAGGGAGAATGGGCAACAGGTTCATGGTGGCACGGTGGAAGTGGGCTGAAAGAGGGCTGGCAGATGGGTGACACAGACTGGGTGAAACGACAGCTGGCACCTACGCCGCCCAGCAGCAAAAACGGATCAAGAGAATAGTAACATTTTTTATAGAAACCACTGTCTCTATAAAGCAACATGTCTCGAGCTTGATGGCGACAACGGTCACACACACACACACACACACACAAACCTCTTGTTTGGAATAAAAAATACAACAATGCAGGCAAAGAGGACACAAAGTGAGGCAGAGATGGCCTAAATCATGTTTGTCTCAAGTGCTGACTGAGACAGCTGGTAGATGGTGTGTGTGTGTGTGTGTTTTTTGACAGTATTAACTTGCAACCACACAACTTGTTTCTTTCAAAAACAAGTCGTCTTCTTTTATGTATAACTGTGTTGCTGTGCATCTCTTGAGGAGTTTAAAACCTTGCAGGCATTTCACTGCACAGAAAGATCAAAGATATTCATGTATTGACCAACCAAAATGACAATGACAAATGTCATTAAAAAAATCTGTGAAGCTCTTTGGGTAAAATTCAGTCAGATCGTTTTATGTAGGTTAACATGGATGCTGAACTTTTTATTACTGATAAAGTCGCTGTATTTATTGAGGATGTGTCACATCATGGTCTTTACTGCCTCTGCTTCATGAGCTCAGGTTGGCACCATGCGCCAGTTTATTAGTCAACAGCCAAGTCCATTGCTATGATGAAAGATGCTCTCTCACCATTACCAAAAGAAAATACCTGAAATATTAGACAATTGAGTTGTCTCATTATGTTCTTCAAAAATAACCTACTCTTGTCTGTTTTTCTGCATATGAATGGTAGTTTGGGGTCAATTCAAGAGCTCTTAATCTATTCAAAGTAAAGTAATGTGTGGCCAGGGGGCATTTTTGTTTCATCTTATGTTCTGAAAGACAAAGTTGTACTCTCGCGCTTCACTTAAGATGCAATAAAAAGAATAAAAGAAATGGGAATGGTCAAAGGCAGAAATATCTTGACTAATGTTGGTGTACATTTAGAGTGCTCCTTCAAATCCTTCAAAGTATTTAATTTCACTGAAGCAGCCCAACAGAAATACTGGCCCTGAAAAGCTTGTGAACAGTCCAACGCCATCACACAGCACACTATCACATGAGCATGTTTCTGTGGCAGAGACATGTGGCCGGCACTCCCAAACAAACCTGTCTTACTGGCGGACGAATGCAGGCTGAGAGCCGCACATACAAATCCTCTTGAAACCCAGAAGCAGACTGCACTGTGTTAAAACTCCTCTTCTTATCTTACCGAGGTAACGATACACATGTCAACAGAAAATCTATTAAACATGTAGAGGAACTGATGAGAGCAAACAATGGCATGTTATCAATGGAGACTTGGTGCTATGGGATTCTGAATTTAAATAGCGTAATTTGATTTTCTTGCTATGCAAAAGGCTGAGGCCGGCCGGAGTATGAGTGGAGAGAGAGAGAGTGTGTGTGTGTGTGTGTCTGTGAGAAAGAGGCCTTGGCTAAAGGAGTCCGGAGTCACTGGAAAGGCCATGTGGTAGAAGTCAGTTGTCCCAGTTAAGCATTCATAAATACCAAACCAAACCTTGAATGCAACATTCCCATCTAAACTTTTTCTTTTTGTAAATTCACCCCCATAATATTAAGAACAAAGCTGAATAGAGCCACAAAGTACATTTTAATTTAATCAAATTACAAACAAAAACTATATTAATAGTTTCTCCCTCATTCATGTACAGATATTTAGATCAGCTATAACAATATACATCTTCACACTGAGATACATACATGCAGAAAAGCACTTTATGGCAAGCAGTTTTAGGTTCATTCTGCTGATATGTTAATCACTTTGCTATGTGAACATACTTAGAGAGTGTAAATGATTCTAATTATATGTGTAGTTGATTGATTTAAATCTTCCCTTTCAGTCATATAACTACAACGTCCCGGGTTCAGATCCAGCCTTGTTGCCTTTGTTGCATGTCATACACAACTCTTGCAAAATGATCTTGAAGAATAAAAATGAAATCCCGCCGTTAGCAGGACATTCAGACTGTGTGTACTCCACAAACCAAATTAGCAGGCACGGAAGTATCTGCAAAGTAGGAAAAAGAAAAACATTTTCAGGACTAAAAGTAAGCATTTCAATAATTTCTTTGTGAGTTTGTGCACTGAGGTATTACAGGCTTAAAAATGTAATTTATTTTGACCCAAGACTTAGTTATGTTGCCCAACAGAGCATAGGTGGGGGTTGGACTAAAGAAAAGATCTTTTTGATACCTATTTTTTTAGGCTTGGGGAGATTCAGGTTATTCATGATTTTCACAAACTCTTCCAGGCTCTTGGTCAAGCGGGGGTTAAACTTGCGCTCCTCCCCGACCGTCGATACGGACTGACCTGAAACACAAAGACAGAAACAGCTCAATATGTCATCTGTGGTCATGTGTTTGCCAGATGCTGGATCGCACTGATCATTCAAAAGAGAAAAGAAACTATTTGGGAAATGCAGTGAAATCACATAGTGCTGGCAGATGTGATCCAATGTGAATAAGTCATACACTGTAAAGACTTTTTGGTAGATATACTCTGACACAGTTAATCAGCTAAAGATAATCATTGTGCATCAAATATAATTTCTGACTGATATTTGACAGTTTGAACAATGTCATTTTTCCGTCCTATTTTCACTTTGTAAAAATATTGGATGTGGTGGAAAGTGTTTAAGTGCATTTACTCATGTACTATACTTCAGTACAATTCTAAAGGATTTTCTGATATATTATTATAGCTACGAATACATAGTAGTATTGTGTAGTTAAATGTATCCTCACCTTTACCAGCTGCAACATCAGCTGCCATTTTGCATAATAAATACTTTAAGTACTTTGTTGCTAATATGAACTAAATTCTTTACACTATTGCATATATTATGAGAGCTATGTCTGAAAAGCTCCACCTGTAAGCACTTTGTACATTTGCACAAACACTCTTGTAGCAACATGTGCATCACATCAGTGTGGGTTGCTACGGGTGGGAATATACGGGCAATGTTTTTTTTAACACTGCTGGTGCTTGAAATCCATCTCGTTGCACCACCAGCGTTTACAACAGTGACTCCATTAGATGTTACGTAAACATACATAAGTGTGCATTTTTTATTGAGCCAACCTAAGTAGTCATGGGCGGGGTAGACGAGGCACTGGTCAGGTAGAGTAAAGATCTTCTGATGGACGGACTTATAGAGCTTCTCAGGGCAACCTGAATTAGAGACAGACAACATTTGTTTAAGATTACTCCACTTCCAAAAGAAAACAGATACAATACTGCCCCCTTGTGTTGCTCAAGCAGCATTACAAAAATAAAGGCTTTTTCTTTGTGCCAGTATGTTAGCAAAACAAATCCAATTGCCTTTGATAGTAGATTATAAGG
The DNA here is from genome assembly GCF_023055335.1 of Clinocottus analis. Lineage (NCBI taxonomy): Eukaryota > Metazoa > Chordata > Actinopteri > Perciformes > Cottidae > Clinocottus > Clinocottus analis. The sequence goes on along the minus strand of NW_027176251.1, from coordinate 10,795,810 downwards.
GCAAAGTAAAAGTGTAATTCTACCCTGCTGGAAGTCTGTCCGGCCACAGCCTCTGATGAGCAGAGCATCTCCCGTAAACGCCATACTCTGATCACCTGACACCAGCGCCACGCACCCATCAGTGTGTCCCGGTGTCTCTCTCACCGTCAGATACTACAGGGAAGCAATGACAGAGACCAACTCAAGGCATGTCAAAATTACGTCATCAACGATTGACCCGCTGCTAAGTCCCGCCCCGCGAAAGCAGACTGGCCAATCACAGCACAGCATTGGCCAGCTCCACAGACTTTCGGGCAATTGTGTCGGATTGTCTGTTTTTTTAAGGCTGAATTTGTGAATTTAAGCTTGACATGATACTTCTTGCCCTTCAATTTGGAGGGAGATGTACGTTTCTAAAAACTTAACGTTTCTACATTAAAACCAGTGGAGTTAACGTTACCAGAATAAGTTATCGCATCATAACTTGTAAGTTATACTAAATGTACATACATGCTGCTCTTGCTTGTTTGTTTTGGTGGATTAAGAACTACCCAGCTAACCGGGGCTTAGCTAGCGGTCAATTTCAACCAAAAAAAGTTCCAGTTCTTTACAGAGCAACAGACGTGACAGTAGGATCCTAAATACAATATGCATAAAAGTGATACAGATCCAAAACTGAAAGTATGGATGTGTCCATATTTACTATTTAGCTATTATTTTTTTATTGAGGGTTGTATGGCTTGAATGTATGTAATGACATAAGCAGTATGTTCTTCTTACATGTTTTCCAAAGGAGATCTTGTCTCCCTCTGACAGCAGGATGTCTGCAGAGGCACCACTGAATTTGGAGATTGCGCTCCTCAGACCAACCAATCTTTTCTTCATCAGCCCAGTGCCCGTGATGTGGTCGGCATGGCAGTGGGTGTTTACTATCAGAAGAGAAACAGGTTTTCCCACATGGCTTTGCACCAAATCAATAATATCAGGTACATAATAAAAGGGATAGCTTTGTGATGACAGATCATTGTTTTAAATGTAATCTTGCATATATTTTCTATACTGTGTTACACAAAGCAATGTTAGAAAATGTTATTCAGATTGTGATAATGATTCCAGCCATATTGGCCAGCATCAGAAATCTATTGACATGAGTAACCCACAATCTGCACTGTACTATTGTTAAGGAGCATTGACTGAGCTCATGGTCTTAGGAAAAGTCAGGTTAGGTGACATTATTCCAGTGCTATAATAAACCTCTCTCCATATGTACATGTCATATACGTAAACAGAGAAAAGAGAGGTTTCTATTGGACGACGACAAAGATGGGATACTGATATTTAAAAGTTAGTTGACTTCATGGTATACAATACAAATAACCCACAAGAAGTTAATCAAAATACCGGCCACTTTTAGATTGAGCCCCAGTTCATGGATGAGCGTCAGGTCCCTGTCAATGGTCTCCAGTACTGGATCGATGATGATCGCCTCTTTGGTCTCTGTGTCAGCTAGCAGGTAGGTGTAGGTGTTGCTCTCCAACTCAAACAACTGGGCAGATAAAAAAAAAAAACAAGTGTGGGCAAATGCCTGACAGCAATGAATACCAAACAATGGCCGGAAATGTTGCACGTATGCCCGGTTGTCCTCTCGTGTGTGTTTATGAGCGTGAGAGACTACTTAACTACTTAAAATTAAGTTTGCAGTTTTAAGTCAAACTTGTATATTAAGTGTTTTGTAACCAAAGGACATGCAGGCCTAAAGAGGAAACATACTGACATAAACACATCTATTTGACAATACAGTCTCAACTCAACTGGCTTGTTGTGGAGCTTCTAAAAAGAAGAAGAAGAAGAAGAAGAAGAAGAAGAAGAAGAATGAACAGCACTTCTAGTAGAAATGTAGACCGTGTGATACAATTGTGAGATGTAGAAAAAAAAACTGCCCAGTGCTGAATACAAAGGCAACAACAACAACAAAGTATTCGACTGGACCTTCGTCGCGTGACCGCCACGATTTGACGTTACAGAGTCCACCAGGTGTGATCAGATTAATCAACTTAATGAAACTCGACTCAATATAAACACATTACAACATGGAGCTAAATTAGCAGCCAAGATGGTTGAGCTAACATTTTTAGCATTGTGGGCTCACTTTACTGACGCCAGAAGCAAAGTGCACGACAGTCAACTTGTAGCGATACGACGTGACGTGCAGCGTACTTGTCTGAAGAGCGGTCCTCCGGTCAGCGACATCCTGGAGCAGTACGGTCTGCTGGTCGCTCGGAGCGGGCCGATGTCAGCAGCGGCGCCGGGACGGAAGCGCCTGTCCTCGGCCAAGCCCTCGGTGTTTGCCCGGAGGAGGCGCGTGAGAGCCAGAGCCCGACGGACCGGCGTCCCCCTGCGGATCATCGAGCTCATTCTCGTTCGGCAGTAATTGCCTGACTATTTGTATTTTTTAATCTCAACTCCGACAGGATGCGGATATGAGACTGTAAAATTAGTCCTGAGTAAAACAATGGATACAATGGAACATTTTCTTTCAATAGATTTCACAGTTCAGAGTCGTTTTGGGTTACAGCCGACACGGAAGCGTCGCGCGGTTTCGCGCGAGGACAAGTCTGATCTTCACGCTTAACGGTGACAGCAAAGTCATGAGCCCATACGGGCTGAAGGTCTGTTGTCGTGCACGAGCATCACAAATGCGCGCTCATAAACGCACGCACATTCACACCACGTGCATTATGGTAGCGTCGTCTGCAGCGGTGGCCTACGTGACAGTCAGGAAGTCCACATAGTTGATACACACTGTATTTGAGAGTTGATAACTGAAACTGATTATCAGAAACATGTGACAGAGATTTCAGGTAATTGTATAAAAACAAACAAAATTGTGACAAAGATGTGCACACTTTTTGTTTAGCCTATTTGAAGAACAATATAATAATTATAGTTTTGTATTTATTTATGTAATAACAAACAAGCAGATTTAGGCGGGTTTAATTCTTTATTGTCAATTGCCTCAGTTTTAAGTGCCAAGGTCTTGTGAGGTGTTGGTAATGGCCGTGGTGGTCTCCAAAGCCTCTGGTTCTTCCTGCAGCAAAAAATAGGAAAGTGAAAATGACTGCATAATATATATATATATATATATATATATATATATATATATATATATATATATATATATATATATATATATATATATATAAGTAAATTTACTAATAAATGTATCGTGTACCCTCTGCCAATAAAAAAAAAAATCCAGCAAGGGCATACAAAGTTACAGCTCACGTCTGTAATCGTTCATTCATTGCTGGCACACAGCATGTCTTACTGAGCCAGTTCCTGTATTTACTGACCCTTCTGTTTATTGATTTGTACAACACTTGTGCAACATGTTTAAACTTTAACCTGGACTTTAATGGAGTGGATATTGTGAGACTATCTGTCTGTCTATCTGTCTATCTGTCTATACTTTATGGGAGTACAAGCTCGGTCAAATTGCTCTTTATTAAGAGGTCATGGTTCAAATATAGAACACTACCTTTTGGTCACAGGCTGATATAATTTAAGAGCAGGACATAAACAATGTAATCTACTTGACACAGATTAAACTATAAAATCACTGAACAAAGCTTCGCTTAATGGCATTTTGACACGTTCCTACAGTGAAAGACGCAGAGAAGGAGATCCCTTTACACATTACCTCCATGTATGTTTTAACCCAGGTGATGAGTTGGGTCACTCTGCTGTAGACGCCTGGTTTATTGGGCCGTCCACAGCCCTCTCCCCAGCTCACCACCCCCGCCAGCCTCCAGTCCCCACTGGCTGTCTCACACACCAGGGGTCCACCACTGTCTCCCTTCAAACAAGACCGACCCATTTATGCAACATAATGCACCAAGTTTTGAACATTGTTTACACCCTTAAAGGGACAGTTCATGCCAAGTTAAAAAATGCACGTAGGTCCTTTTACTTGAAGTGTTTTTTATTAATCTAGACTGTTTTGGTGTGAGTTGCCTGAGATATCGGCCACATAGATGTCTGCCTGCTCTCGATTTTAATTTGACTATATGGCACTTTGCTTGTGCCCAAAGCGCCAAAAAAACTAATTTGAAAAACTCAACAGAAATGTCTCTCTCCAAAAGTCGTAATCTGTTCACTCAAGACGAGTCACAGACCTTGATGTGAGTCTAATGCAGGAGCATTTTCTTATATTTTCATTATAATGGAGAAAGACTATCTCTACGGCCGATGTCTCCATGACTAGGAAACTCACTTCAAAACAATCTGGATTACTAATCAGCACCACAGCTTGAAGGACAAAGACGTATTTTCTTATTTTTTCAAGTGAACAATCCCTTTAATGCCAACAGACATGATACAAGATTTGCTTTGGCAACTTATCGTAAAGTCAAAGGGACTCATGAACCTGTATAGGTTTATAAGGAGATTTTATATCACTACCTGGCAGGAGTCCACGCCACCGTCCATGGTGCCAGCACAAATCATCCGAGGGGTTAGGAACATGCCATAGACGCTCGGGTGGGAGCAGACGGGTTGAGCTATTACCTTGACCTGAGCCTGCCAGAGCTCATCTGAGACAAAGCCTGACAGAGAGGCAGCAAGAAGAAAAAGGATTAAAATAACACTTGACCATAATTGTGTTGTAAGTGGATAAATCAAAAAGAAGGTTAGAAAAATAACTTTTAATTTGTGTAAAATCGTTCAGACGGACTGCAGCCAAAACACGTCCATGAATATCCAAAAAGTGTCTGCCACGAGAAAATTGCAAGCCTGCTTTTAAATTTGGGTTATCATTTAAATGTTTCTTCTGAAGTATCTTTGCATCAGAACTTCTTAAATGCGAGAAAGAAATTGTAATTAAAATATGTTTTCCTGAAATTAAACTCAGTGTCTTTGTTGTTCTCTTTAGTGATTTAAATGTAGTTTGATGTAGCTCCTAATTCTGATTGTGCAGTTATTTTTTTGTACTGTTTATTGGAGAAAAAGCTACGACAGCAACTTGAAGGTCATTGGGGAATGATGTGATGAGTTGTAGCTTAAATATTTTAAGGGTGCCCGGTAGGGTCCAATTATTTTTAGATCCCCAAACTGTTTAGGACAGCCTTGAGGACCGCACAATGTGGGATCAGTTGAGGACTTGCATTTACTCTTCTGACCCAAAAGAGCACAATCAGACGGTTTGAGTCAGTATAACACACCTCTTTCATAAAGATAACCCCAGCCGGTGATCCAACAGGCCGCTCCAGGAGGAAAGGACTCACTCGGACTGGGTAAACAGACCGGCCGCGCCCCACCTACAAACAGGACACAGTAATCAGAGCGCAACATAATCTTGGATTGATAAGCAAAGCAATAAAGACAGAAAGATTATGACACAGCACTTGTCACTTTGGTTGTACAAGTAAAATCATGTGAATTGCTTTCACTGGGAGGCTAAAAGAAAGAAAATAAATAGATAAATAGATAAGATACATACAAAGCAAATAACAGCAGAATACTAGCAGTATGAATATCTATCAAAACAACAATAAAAGTTGCATATTACACAAGAGTTGGATTGCATTGTTGCGTGTGGTTGTTGTAAACGCTGATGAGGGCTAAGATTCTTTACGATGCCATTTGAAACAACAAAACTACTAAGGCTTTACAAAAACTACATATAACTACTTAACTAACAAGTAACATTAAATAATAACCTGATAAGTAACCTAAAACCTAAATCAATAACATAGAACTTAACACTTGCACCTCCTACAGCGTCATTTTTGGAAAGTTTTCAAGTTCTCTTACTTTCTTGACAAGCATGAAACATTTTTACAGCTGATTTTGTCTTTACTGTTTTACTTTGGGAGGTGGTTGTAACTTGGTGTTGAAAAGTGCATTACAAATATATAAGTATTGCTTGTTGGAATTTTTATACTGTATATAATTATACTGTACACTTAAAACAGGAATGTTGAAATGAATCACCATCATAGGGAAGCTGTATTTAACCAGATGAATATTTTATATATCACATTTATTTTAAACAATATTCCCACTTATTGGGATTCAAACATTGTTTGTAGAAGTTTAAATGTGTAATTTGATTTCGAGTTAAACTAATTTGAATATCTAAAAAAAAAAGTGTCAAATTTTGAAATTAAATGTTTGATTTAGTGATGTCAGGATATGTTTCACCACCAGCTTGTTTCAGGCCCCAAACAATTTATGGTGGTAAAAACAGACAAATGGTGAAGACAAAACCAGGCCATGAGTTGTTAATTTCTTCCAAGAAAGGCGTATCATATTTTTAATGTAACATACATTTTGCTAAGAAAAAAAACATAACCTAGATAGATTTAGGAAGTTCGTATTGCATCATTATGTACACATAGATTGTTGTATGAAAAACACTTTTTAGATAACTAGATATATAATATGTTATTATCATTATTTGTATGATTATTAAGGCCGCATTATGCATTCTAGCCATAATCGTATTATCTATTTTAAGGTATTCATTAATAGCACATTATTCAATAGCTTCTAACTGACTTTCTTTTCTCAAAACACAAAAACAAATAATTATCATGTAACTTTAATCCCTTGTTGCAAACGAGGTCTATCGGGAAATCAGTTTCTATCTAGTATTAATAGTGTAACATAACGCATGATGTGTTTTTGTCGGGTCGGCCTCCTCTTACCGTTCATGTCCATGTCAGTGATGGTGCGCAGCAAGCCCACGTCATAGTCGTTGTTGTATCTGTTGAAGCGAGGGTGGTAGAGGACCTGCAGCGCTCTGTAGCGTTTCCCCAGAGAGACGTCTGCGATGCTGACTGTGTCCACCACCACCAGCCAGTCCGCCACTGCAAGCATGTTGTTCCTGCAGGAGCAGCAGTGAGCCACTGGTTAAGTGGATCAATGTCTGTATTTGTACTGTGAGGATGGTGTGTCTCTGGTCATGCTGCTTTTCCTCTAGTGATGCCTGATCTTAATATGTATATTTTGCATATTATCAGAAGAGAATTGCAGTGGAAACAAGCACTTGAAACAACACTAAACTTCACACTGAACAAACACAAACGCGCGCAACAGACACACACACACACACACACACACACACACACACACACACACACACTTCTATTGGTGCTGAGTCCCAAAAACTATGTAATCTTGAAAATTCTGCCAGTCAAGCACACACCGTTGTACATCCACCTTAAAGGTTATATTTTACTACATTAGAAAAAGTAAATTGCATTTAGAGGAGTTAAAGAGAGCGTTAAGACAGTGTTGATAGTTGTAGGCAAGAAATTACAGTTCAAATCAAAATACAGTTACTTTCTATAACTGCTTATTAAACGCAAGTACATCATAATTGGCTGTGCAGTCACACCCAAACTTCACTCAAATCGGGTCAACAATCATTTATTTTTCATTCGGCACTAAAAACAACTTAATGAGCTGTTTTTATCTTGGAGTGGTGCTCAAAATGTCAATGTGCATTGATCGCCCAAAATACAAAACACTTGTTCAAGGGTAGTAGACAGCCCCTGCCGACAGAACTGTGACTTTCATAAAAATGTGCAAAATGCATCGATGGGGGAATTAAATCGCTTTAACTTTGAGCTGCACCTGACTTAATTAGATTAAAATATTGGAGGACATTGGCCTAGTGAGGACAGCACCATGCAGACTGAGGGCACGGACCTGCTGAACCTAACTTTGAGCTTCCCCGTCTCTCTTACTTCCATTTCCCCATGTCCACCTCTTACTCAACAAAGCAGTGAGCTGCAGTGATGACCCAGCGAGGGGAGATGATGGCCCCTCCACAGGCGTGCTTCCCTCTCCAGTGCATGCTGACCTGCCAGACCCATTTGTCCCTGGCTGCCAACGTTCCCCCAACAATACGCCGGCCATCTCTGAGCAGAACTGGGCAGTCTAGGGCTGAGATGAATAAAGAAAGGATCCAAATGATTAACAACAAAAAAACAACTGACACTTTTTAAATCAGTCCACAAACACTGTTAAATTCATTATAAAAAAAATGATTATAATGATATTCCATCGTAGCTCTTTCCATATTAGCTTATGGCCATATCTGCCAGACAGATGAATGTGTAATAATTTTCTGTCCTAGACAGTGATACCTGCAGTGATGTTGTCTGTGTGGTTGACTGGATTCTTCAAGAGAAAAGGCGCTGGGGTTGGGACGCTACAGTTCCCCTTCACGCCACAGAGAGGAGACGATTCATCAAACTCAGAGGGGAATACCAGGAACTTAACTGATTTCAAGAGGGAAGGAAAACGTAAATATTAAAGAATTAAATCATAGAATTACAGGAGAACACTTGCGACAAGGCACTTCAAATGTAATGTTCAAACCAGTTAAGCTAAATTATCCTTACTTCATTTAAAATGAGTTACAGTGTTTTACCTAAAATAGCAGAGGTGATGATCAGCTTGATGATCAGAAGGAAGCTCACAATCGAGAGCAGCTCACGGGAAGTGCAGGCTTGAGGCACTGAGTCCACAAATAAATGAATCAACAAATAAATACATCTTTGAAACATATATAAACAAACAATGTTTAACGGCTGCAATGTTAAAGAAACAATTTAACGTGATGAAAACTGTTGCATCACGAGCTGTAACATAACTCACACAAAATACAGTTCACAAGCTCAACATTAATATTGTATGTTTTATGTATGTGGGCATACAGTATGCGTGTAACCTACAGTATGTTTCAGAGTTTCTAGCAGTAATGCAGTTTAGGCTTAAGTGGAAAATGTAACGAAAAAATATTAATTTTCGAGTTTTGGTCTTGTAGCCTAACGTCCGTAGCATAGCATTTCATAATTTGAGTTATTTTCTGTTATTTATGTGAATAAACTTGACATATTTCCAGTTTAAATAATTATTGAACAGCATCAAGTGGTTTAAAGTTATTTTCTCAGAAAACAGTGAATGTATCCAGCAGACAGCTAAATGATTTAGAACTTATATAGTATTATAGTTTATGTTAACAGAGAGTCCAATAGCAAACCTTATTTGCCAAAGCACATGCCTGCCAAATTATATTATAAAATCATATGTATAGTATACAAATCACACAATGTATTCGTAACACACAGCACGGTGGAGGAGAATCCCAGACAGAAAAGGTGTGCTGGAAGTCCTTTCTCAAAACAAGAGAGCGACCGCTGGTCAGTCTTTTATCCAGAGGCGGCTGCTCGAGGGGATTTGAGCCGACGCCGGTAGCTTGTTCAAAAGCCTCAGTTCAGAGGGTCTGAGTGAACTGAGGACACAGCTCATCCATAATTTGAGGTAAAGCATGAGCTGCATTCAATGCCTTGTAGGTTAAAAAAAAGCATGTTCGAATCAGCTTTATGCTTGACTGACAGCCACCTGAGGCAGCCAAGTATTGGTGTAATGTGCAACCTCTCACTGGTTCTTTGATAAAAAAGCCTCCCGGCCGCATTCGGCAGCGGCAGGGGGGCTGTCAGCGATGTAGTGGTAAACGTTAAGGTAAGATGATCGTGAACTCTGGGATGTATGCTTCTTCGCCTGAGAGACCTTTTCCCGGTAAAGCTTGTATTTGAAGCTCCATACTTTGACATACTTATGTATACTTTGAATTGACGCGATAACAATGTGTATGAAAACCAATTAAAAAAAAAAAGTGTGATACGCTAGGTTTATCCTTCACTTTGCGTCTGTAGCCGGGACAGGGAAAAGGCTAAAACAAAAGAGATAATGAGATGAAAGCCTTTAATTCTCTATCATTCTCTCCAAATCATAAAGAGATAAACTAATCGGATTAGGGCAGAGTTTGAAGGGGGGAAAAGACACAGAACTGCTTAACATGCTGCATGGTCGGCTTGTTAGTGGTGCTAATTTTCATTTTAAAGGTACAATTGCCATACAATGTTGTGCCATCTATGCACAACCTTGCCAAAAGCTACCTGCTCAGATCATCAGTTATCATTAGATAGACCTAACTGTCAACATGGCGGACACAACATTGGTAAAAAGCACAATTAAAATGACATATGATACACCTGAGGGAGATATTTAATATCATAGGTCGTAGAATAGCCCTCTACTGAGGCTATAAAACAGCTTCCTCAGCACTCTGTGTTTTGGTGAAACTCTGAGAAATGTTATAGTATCTATCTTGTCCAAGAGCTGATAAGAAACCACTCTGGGAAAAGGAGCAGGAGTCAGGAACATATGGATGGCTCTGTTATTTTAAAGAAACAATGGGTCAAGGCCGCTTTCTAGGGGGAGGCTGAAAAATAGCTTATACATTAAAAGAATCGCAGACAGTTCCAGAAGTGAGAGAACAGTGCACAACAGAAACAATCCTATCAGGGGCAACGATTTATCTTTTAGGAAAAATGCTGGTCAGATACGTGGAGTGCAATATGAAGCCGGGGACTCTATCAATGGGATCTTGACAGGAGATGAAGCAGGAGGTTGGCAGGGCTTAGTAGACGAAGAAATCTGGAGCCAAATCTTTGCCGTTTATTATTGTGACTAAAAAAGGATGAAGTACCTCATATATCATCACTTAAAAAGACAAGCGTAGCCAGAAGAGCGTGCAGGCCAATCTGTGCAGACTGAGAACCTCAGAGTGGATTTATTCTTTTTTCAGATGCAACAAAGTGACCTCACGTCTTTTTTCCATCTCATCTTTTTATTATTTAGGCTCTCTTTGCTATGTGTTTCTGTTTAAAGGTTAAGACACATTGAATAATGTATCCACAGGGATGAATTACCTGTTTGCCCAGATCAAATTTTCAGAGGCGCTGTGTGTCGACCAATAATGTGGCTGCTTTCACTCCGCTCCTAAAGATACTAGCAATTTTGCCAAATTGCTGGATTGTCTTTGTCTTTTTTCTGTTTTTTCCGCGGCACACACTCGTTCCATCTTTTTTTGTTTTTGTCAGTTTTCTGTGAGGCATCTTGAATTGCACAAACCTCTATTAAAGGTGACAGCAGTAGAGAGATTATTATGTAGATGGAACAATGATAAGACTAAAAGTCTCATATGAAGAGTAGTTTTAAATGTTCTTGTTAATCAGTGTGCCATATCAACATTAAGTTGAACATTAAATTGAATTATGATACCACATTCAAATTTTAGTCTTCAGAGGATATGTAATTTATTTCATCCATCTAGGCAACTTGCAAAGCAAAGTTTTTAGAGGGCGGGCATTTTACGAGCCCAAAGACTGTTAATGAAACTGTTAACTATCACCTGTGAGTGTAATGTTTGGTTGTCCACAAACCTTTAGCCATAGTGGTGTCACTCATATAACACTCATGTTTTAATCATGTTTGGGTTCAGAGGTTTGGGAATGTGTCGGATTGACGCATTGGACCAACAACCTGAATTATTACCTTGCTCCTCATCATCTTTGGGTATCATGAGACCGACCGACCCCTCCTCCAGCGGGCCTCCATCTGACAGTTTCCTCTGCTGAACTTCCTGAGTATTATCAGCACAGGGTAGTGATGAAGGCAGGGCTTTTTGATCTTGGGCCTCTGAGGAACCGGAGGGAGAAGAGGAAGCTCCTGAAAGTTCAGGCTCTGGTGTTACTTCATAACAAGATGGAGGCTTTGGGTTTACGATTCCATTGGACGAGGGCTCATAGTGAGGCATGAGTGTGAGGACTGTGGAAGAGACCAGAGACGAGACACTCAATACTTTATGACTGGGTGGACTTTGAAAAGATGTTGATGTACAGTGCTCGAGGGACAGATAAAGTGATGCAACGATTGGCTGCTCTGCATCAGAAGTGCTGGTGCTGCCTGCTTGGACTTGCGAATCCATACTGCTAGCTGCCATGCAATGCAAAGTCTGTTCAAAGTTAAGGTTCCTGTTCTTTGGCGTGGTTGTGTATAGCTTGCGGGGTCCAATTAGCAGCACGTGTGCTGGTCTGCATAAGATCTACTCGATATCAAACATGGCCGAGCTGAGTGGAGGGACACGGACGTGGAAGAAAAGGTCCTGCAAAAGAAACAAAAGCAACAACAAATACTATATATGTTAAAAACTTTAAGAGCTTGAGTTTTGATATCCTCACATAATATAGTAAAAGTCTTGAAGGGCTTTATAAGAGAGCATTTTATTACGTCTCATTGCTAAAAAATAAAAAAAAGGAGAATTATCTCCTTTTTATCCAAATGTCAGATTGGATCTTGGTAATTAAACTTTGCTAAATTATGAGCCAGAATTCAAAGGATGTACCCTAAAGGCTTAGATAACGTTCAAATGAAAAGCTTGCTCTGAGAAAAATAATAATGAATGCATTTTTGAATGCAAGTAATGAGAAAATGGCCACAAGAAGTACGCTCGTAAAAATAAAGTTATGTCACTAAAGCTGTATACCCTACGTCAATTATTATCTGCAGGCAAGGACATCTTTAAACATGCATTGTTTGTTTAAACGACTACACTCTCCATCACATCTCATTACATCAGGTTACTCTAAACTTCAAGCGCTCTCACCTGAAGTCAGCCGGACAGATTTCAGCTTCATTTGTATGCGCGGGATTATTCATCCGAATGTGTTCCCTCCATACTTTTTATGAAACCAGCTTTGTACCACAGCGGGCAAAGGAAATGCATCACAGCCACACCGTCAGTGACTAGACACCGAAGATGCTCGCAAGCTCTGGAGCATCTTTATTCCAAAGATGTGTCATCTGCTACCAGGGATCCAACATCTTCACATGGCACAGGATACTGCAGCTTGTCACTTCTTCTCTGTTCTCATCCTCCTCCTTCTCCTTCTCCTTCCTTCTCCTCTCTTTAGTTACCACTTAATCCTGACATTGTGTCACCCGCTTCCTCATCGTCCTCCTTCTCCTTCCAGTCTACTCTTCCTCGCTCTCCAACTTAGTCTTTCTCTTCTGGTCAGAGCTGTAGCAGTCAGGTCCGTAATGGATATGTGCACTCTTGTCATCGGGCATCTATGAAATATGCATGGGGATAATTGTGCGCTTGGGTCAGAGTTTAACAACAGAAGGTAATGTACACCAAACCAATGAGTTGCTCCCACTCACAAGTACGGAGGAACACAATGGCAGCACGGACAGACACACATTCAGTCAAGGAGTTGAGTTTCTCAAAGCTGAAGGAAATGTATCCAATAATCATACTTATATATGAATAGGAAGAGGCGTAATTGTTGTGTGTTGTGTGTGTGTGTGTGTGTGTGTGTCAAGTCCTCTCAAGGGTATTTTGTTCGTCCTATCACATTACCGTCTCAGACAGTGGGATGTGCTGGCCGCAACAAGGAACCGCATCATGGTGTTACTCAGCATCTTCGGTTACGGTGCTGAGTTCACTTAAAAGAGACTTGACTGCATCATCTGGTGTTCTGCTGCGCCTGCAGCTCTGGAAACAAGCAAACTGGCAAAACAATGTTTTACCAAAAAAAACAAAAACTGAAAGTTCCATCTTTAGAGCAAAGATAGAATGTCGACGTGCTATCGGCTCTGTGAGGCTTTTAGCTAAAGGATCAAGATGACCAAAGTCAGTAGGATTCATTCTCAGGGGAACATGAATGTCTGTTAAAAAATGTTGTGGCAGCACATAGAATAAATGTTTGAGATATCTCAGCCTGTAACAGAGTGGTGGATCGACCAAAGGACTAATATTGCCATACATAGAGCTATGCAGTAAGAGTAAAATGAAACAATAACAGCAAACACACATTTCACCGACTGAAAACCAATGTGCACACTGCTCTCCTCTTGTGAGATGTCATCGCTTTCTGTTTTGTAGATGTGTTTTGTGAAACGTTTATATTTTCTTGCAGTGACCCGTTTCCTGAGCTGCTGTTGTTGTATTTGCATTATTTAGTCAAATGTTGTTGTTTTTTGTGCCGTAGGGTCAAGTTTGAAAAGTGAAGCGTTGCACTGTTGTTCATAACACGAGTGTAGAGTCGCACCATCCCCGCATGCACATGACACTGACTGATTTAATGAATAAATAAAGTCTGCAGGCTTCATTTGTTCCCATATTGGTGTCAGAGTTCTTGTTTACACCAATCGAGCTGACTGGCAATTTGCATCGACCTGAACTACTCGGATACATCCAGCTCTCAAGCAGCATTTGCAACTTAAGCTGTGCAGACTCCTCAGTGGAGTTTACTGACAGGAAGCTGAACTTTTGTCTTTTCCTGTGACAGCTAATCCTTCTGACACATGAGTGCTTGAATCTATCCTGACTGATGGCTCATGAGGATAATCAATTATTGAATCGTTGAGTGATTGTAGGTTTGCCTCGAAACTTTTTACATATGGTATAAATGTCTCTATATTCCTCCAATAGCAAAGGTTACCGTCAGAGACACCAGGTAGCAGGTTCCCCTTGCGTCAAGTCTTCATGCTATGCTAAGCTAAGCTAAGCGTTTCCTGACCCCAGTTTCATATTTATTGTGACAGTGGAAACAATTTTTTCCTTTCACTCTCGGCAGGAATATGAATAAGCATATTTCCCCAAAACAAGACGTATTGCTTTGAGTTGTTTATTCACCACATATTCTAATATCTTTGCCAAACAGGAAAGTGTGGACATTGACTGACAGTCAGCAAGGTCGCTTATGTCTCCTTCCTTGGACAAAAGAATCACATACACAGATTTCCAGATGCTGGGAATTATACTACTTGAAATGGAAAGATGAAATATGTGTAATTTATCCTTGAAGTAATCCTAATGGAACAGTACATCAACATTGGTGATGACTCAGATTTCCGGATTGTCACCGAACATATCTGGGCAGAACGTCATGCGGCCGGTGAGGACAGTAAGCTGATTGCTCTTAGACATGTAGACATGTTTATTTATTCCTTTCTACTTATTTTATGTTATTTGAAATACAATGTATACTGAGCATCTGTAGAAAAAATATTTTTTTGGCACTAGTAAAGATCGAAGAACAAATTAACAAATTAAGCGATGAAAGAAAATGTTTATTATTATGGTTTGTACAGTGTTTGCAGTCTCTCTTCTAAACCAGTGAGATTACTATTTACAATACTAAGTTTTACATTTATAGAAAGCAGAAAAATGAACACATTTACAAAGTGAAAGCTTTCTTCGCTGTCAGCTGATTTTGAATGTGCGATCAATAACTAAATACATAATTCTGCCTTGATGCAACTTCAGTTGGTTTTCAAAAAGTGTGGATAATGATTGAGCCTTGAGAGGTAAACAAACAAAAAAACGTTCGTACTGGAGTCTTGGGTCAACATTTTTTTTCTTCTCTTTTCCTCGACTTGTTCCACAAGAAAGCGCATGTGAAGAAATAACAAGATGCTACTTGTTCAAGATTACAAGTAAATACAACAACCGACAGAAATCATGTCTTGGAAAAACAGTCACGTCTCAGAGAGTCTTTCAGTCTGGATGCTGTGGAGACGTCAGTCCTCACACATTCCCCTTACAGTTTATATTTACACAACACAGTGCATGTCAACTTCTCCATGAATATCTCAAGCCTTGCTTGTGTTCTTGTAGCTGTCGTTTACTTGTCACACGTTCTCTTTTTATCACGGTCTAGTCGTGTCCTTTCCTGTTTACATTCCCTCTCAATGCCATGTTCTTTGTCTCCAGTCTTCTCTGAGCTGCTGGTAACATTTCCCTCGTCTTTAATTCCCCATGAAGTTTGTACCACTTAAAGCATCAGTTTCCAATTTATTGCCTCCCCCCTCCTCCCTTCCTGCTTATCAAAACTGCAAACTACTTATTTTTTGCTCATCCCTGATCTCAAACCAACGTGAGGATTTTTCTATTTCTTTTTATACTGACAGTTGACACTTCTCATCTTGCCAGCTCTCAGCAGTGCAGGATCTTGATGAAGGCTTTGCGAAACTCGATGTTGAAAGTGGTGTAGATGACGGGGTTGACGGCACTGTTGAGATACCCCAGCCAGGTGACAGCGCTGTACAGTGAGGGCGAGATACAGCAGCTACTGCAGTGGGCTTTCAGCACGTGGGTCAGGAAGAAAGGCAGCCAGCAGATGATGAACACACCTTGGAAACAGAGATGGGAAGCACATTAGAAGATCAGTGACACATGTTTTTGTAGCACTACAATGAAAAAACCCACCAACTGTTGCGTTTGTATTTCACACAGGACCATGAAACTGATGAAACCATAGAACTAGATAAGGAGAGCGCTTCATCAATCACGATAGCAGTGTCACATTAATCACAAAACCGATGAGGTCGGCGAGAAACCGAGTGCAATTTGAGTGAAAACCCATGAATAATGGCTGCCATAAAAATAAGTGCCACGGATGATTTGTGAGATTTGTCAATGTGTGTCTTACTATATTTATAAGTAGTCAAACTTTTTCCCAAATATGAATTCCAAATCCATTTTTACAAAAAACAATATTGAAGACAGATAAAAAACGAGATGCTCTTGTAATGAGTCCAGCCTGCGTGATGCCTCAAAAAATAGAAAGTGACGAAGATAAGGTCCTCATCCATGATTTAATTCTGCACCCCCCCCACTCACCGAGCACAATAGCGAGCATCTTTGTCGCCTTACGCTCCTTCTGCTGCGACAGCCTCCCTCTCACCCTCTCCTTGGTGATCCCCCATTTCTCTCTCCCTGCGCTGCGTTCCCTCCATCCCTCACGCCCCCTCATGCCGTCCTCAAGGGTGGGCGGGCGGGGCATCAGGGTCGATCGCGTCACGGTGGAGGGATGAATCGGGGCTGGTCCAACTGAGATGGCTAGGGAGATCCTGGCCCGTCCCGAGTGGGAGGCGGCGAGGTGGGGAGCAGGAGGCGGAGCCAGGCTCTGCTCGGTCTGCGGCAGGAACCGACCCGGCTCCACTTCGAGGGGGTGAACCACCGTCTCCTTCGCCAGGGTCTGACACACAGAGAGGAAGGAAGGAAGGAGGTGAGGGAGGTAAGTGTTAACAAAGCTGGATTGTGTACAAGACAACGAAGGCACGTTTCTGAATGTAAGAAGGGACACCAGGAACTAGCAGAGCATCTCTGCAGAGGCAACAGGCTGTGTGAGAAACACAGGAAAGTGACAGTGAAGTCAGAGAGACTCACCACTTTCTTGCGCTGCGGGCCAGCGCTGGCGGGTCTCAGGATCAGAGTGCACAACTTCACATCCTCTGGTTGGGTACACTTGCTCTGAAAGGGATGGAGGCAGCATATGAAATGTATTCTTAGGAAAAGCCCAAACGGTACTTCATTTTTGAAGTTCACATTGTTAGAAATATTTGAACGGCAAAAATAAGGAAAAAGTGATCAAAATATATATACATTTTTATGGATAAACACATTTTAATAAAATGTGTTTATTTTATACCACCCAAACTCAGACCAAAATGCATATTTAATTATATTATAGAAAATAGCTGAGACAAAACTCAAATCAACTAATACAGTGTGTTGTGTTGATCATACATGTAGCACATTTACAGTTGAAAGAAAAGTCTTGATATTCAGTGTATTACTGTTCCCGTCCTCACTGACCTAAAAGAACAGAGTTTGTTAGTTTGCTAGTACCAAAAAAAAACGCTTTTATCCTTTTGATGCAACATTTTGAAATATCGAGTTGCATACTGACCCAGTTATTACAAACTAATTTTGCGCAGCCAGACATTATTCAAAACCACAGCACTTTAATTTAAATTCTAGAGGAGGTGCAACAGTTTCCAAAAACACCAAATATGTCAAGATATGGATTACAAATACACACAAGTCGTCAGGCTTATTCCGAGGTGATAAAAGTTTGCTGAGTCTTGAGGGTAAATACTTCAGTGTACACATCTTATAGATCAATGAATAGCTGGAAAAAGCCGATACAGAATATTCTGTGTCAAGTTTAAAAATGCGGACAGTGGATAAATCAAACACTCAATTATAAGCAGAATTGGAAACTTTTTAAGTGATATTTTTGCACATGGACGTTATGGACTTTATGTCAACTTGTTTGGTGGTATAATCAATGTTGGTGCAGGCCAGTGGGTTAACATCTAATAATGGCAAAATTTGCTGGAAGAGAAAAGGGAAAACACAGACAAACAGTCTGTAAAATCAACGGCTCAGGAATAATCAAAACACTGGTTTTCAGTCGAGGTCTAAATGTGTGACTTCCTACCTTCCTGTGTCGGTGGCCTTCTCCCACCTCAGCGGCGCTCTGTGTTTGCAGGCCGTGTCGGCGCGGCGGGCCGGTGCGTCTGCCGCGCTTGCGCAGCACCACGCAGATCTGCGCATACACCAGCAACGTGACAATGAAGGGGACGTAGAAGGAGGCCACAGAAGAGTACACCACGAAGGCCGGATCGGCAAAGCTGCATGTGGTGCCTTCCCGGCTGGCTAATGGAGGAAGAGGAAAAGTCAAAGAATAAACATCGCTCAGAACTTGCAGATCCATTTCATGATTGTATTGCTCAGTTCTGCTGAGTCTCTTTTGTATCCTTTTTTTATTGTCGAATAAAAAAATAATTTCTGAGGAATACACTTATTCTCTCTCTGGCCGAGAGTTAAACGAGGACGTCAATACCACTTTCATGTCTGTCTGTTGTATATTGAGCCAGAAGATGGTTAGCTGAGTTTAGCATTAAGACTGGGAGCCGCCTGGTCAGACTCTGTCCAAACATGGAGAATAAATTAGTGCCCAGACAAGAAGGGATTTAACAACACAGTCTACACCCTGATGAGCTAAGCTAACTGTCCCCTGGCTGTAGCTTCAAATTGACTGGAAGAACAATTGAACAACTTCATACTTCATCCGCTCACTCTTGTTACAGCGTCAGAAAGCACATTGCCATCACTGGTGCATTGTTACACTGATACATCAGATTTCAAGTCCACTAAAAAAACGAGAGAAAGCCTTCGTCTGTTATTGTAATGCTTCATGGTTATGGGAAAACAATGAGCCTATGATAGACCGGACTGGACGGGTCTTAGATACTTTTTTATTTATTCCTTGAGACATTTTTGTCTTTGATTCCAGGGCAGAAGCGCTTTCAGCCAAGACTCTGGGGTTTAGTTATTACTCTATGAGCGTAAACATAGCCACATTAACTGAATGGAAATCCATACCAAAGTCCCCTTTGAGCAGCACGGTGTAATCTATGGGCCGCCTTTTACTGAGGAGAGTGAAATATTTTTCCCAGTTTAAATCATTCGGTATCTTGCTGTGTTTGGACCCACAACTGAGGCTCTCATCTCTCATATAAAAACTTGTTTTTCACTTATTCTCAAATGGCCTTTTAATTCCAAGTGAGCAGATTCACAGTCCCTCCTTGTAGCTGACCACATTAAGGTCGAGGTTAGCAGCCGAACATTTTCACGCCGGCTGCTTTTGTGAGCCAACAAACAAATTGAGGGCTGTGTGTTGCCGATTCTTCGCAGGGCAGATGTCACCTGTCGTCCCCTTGATGAAAACAACATATGGGAAGATACGGTGTGATACACACCCAAAAGGTGTTTATCTGTGCTAATGGCTGTTTAAGTATAAAGTCGGCTGACTCTGTGCATTTTAAGGTCTGTTGACTGAGCAGACGTATGGAATTTGTCTACTAATTTATCGAGGAATGAAAAACAAAATCAGGGACAGATGGATCATGATATTGCAGAGGCATTGTCTGCATGAGAAAGTGTGAATGCTGCTCTATCAGGGAATTAAATTACATCTAGAAGAACGATGACCAGATGATTTAAGAAAACATCCCTGAACAGCTGTGGATTACAAAGGACCCAATCTTCCAAATTAGCATTAATTAAAAGAAGAGACTTAAACCTTAACTTGCATTGGTGGAAAACACAATAAATGCCAAAATTCAAGCAACAACCAGGACAAAAACATCCTGCCTCCGAGGCTTTGACCAACAATGCTGAGCCTGCAACAAGTCTTTCATTGAAGTGAAACGGAAGATCACAAGATTCCTTCACAAAAATATTAAATCTTTAGTTTGGTGATGCGTGGCTGCTTGGCAGCTAATGGGGGCGGGCTGTCAGATGTAGCTCTTACCGGTGTTGTTGAGTCCAAACAGTAAGGGGCAGGAGATTGCAAAAGAGAGAAACCACACCACAGCAATCATCACCGCAACCCTCCTCCTGGAGCTGTATCTGGTGTTGTAGAGCATCGGCATGGCCACCGCTGTGTATCTGCAATAGCACACACACACACACGCACACACACACACACACACACACACACACACACACACACACACACACACACACACACACACAAACACAGTCATTACACATGCAGTATTAATGCATCTTCAGACTCCATTAGCCCATCGACATGCTCACACATATTTTAAAGTAAACTTGATACAGAACCCAGACAGACAAAACAAGGGTTTCCCCTCAAACAGACAAAAGCAACCACTGCCTGTTTGAAACGCACACACAGACACACACAACCACACACAGACACACACAACCACTCACAACCACACACAGACACACACCTGTCGGTCAGCATGTCAAAAACGGTCTGCTTCTTAAGCAAACTGTTGTAATCTCGACTGAAAACAGAGTCAGGACTATACAGGAGTCAACATCTGCAACATGCAGTCTTAGGATATTGGACGTAAAGCCTTTTTATTTTTTAGAGCTCAGAAATATATCAACTGAGTCCTGTAGCTGTGATGCAGACATCGTGCTAGACTCTATTTTGCAGGTGTATAAAGTGACATATTTTAGAACAATATTACATGCTGCCGGCTCTGTGAGGCTGGACTATACAGCCTGTGCTTTGGGCTAAATACCCAACTTTAACACACTGACAGGGTCACAATGAGAACGCTGGAAAGGCAACTACTGCTACACAATATTTTTAAATATGATCAAGCTTAACCGACTCCAACTAGCTTCATCATATCATCATGTGGAACTAAAGTGCCATGAATAGAGACACTGGATTAAACTCACTCTTGTGCATTTCGAGAAGAAATAAAACTTAAATATTCATTTAGATCAAAACCAAAGGGACACGAATTACAATGATGATCAGTGATTGTTTGTTAAATGCACAGTCCATTCACATTTCTGCCATAGCCTTATGAGAGCGCTTCATATTATGACCTTATTTGGGTTTCTGCTAAGTCATCCAATTACTATCCATCAACCGCAACAGGGTGCGAGACTAAAAAGGGCTTTAGACTCTATCCTTAGTTATTGCACCAAATCACATGCGTCTAAACTGGTTCAGCCTCAATATGCCAGAGAAATTAGCATGCAGCAGCTGACGGCCTGCCCACTGGGCGTCTGGTCACCTTCAACTGGACCCAGGAAGAGGGCATCAGGTGCAACGCTAAATCACCAAACACAGTCTACTTAATACACACAAAATACACCCTATAATGACAGCAGAGGACAAGACCCAGTGGATGCCTGTCATTTCCTGCTGAAAGACAAACAGGCGTGGGGTTTCTGTCCTGCTGCTCTGTGACAGTTGGATGATGGATTGTGTCTTTCAAGTTTTGATAAAAGTGCTTTTTTTTTGGTCTTTTACTGCACATACGTGTGCATTCTCTTTGTTTGCGCCCAACTATGCACCAATCCCTATCAAGGTTAGGGGAGGATACAAAGTAAAATAAATTACATATTGATCACTGTCATCTTTGTTAGTTCGCTCTTTGTTCGAGATAAAAGTCACAGTGAAAGAAAAGAGAAAGACGCCCGGTAAAGAAAGCAAAGTGAAGGGTGAAGTTGGCTTCTCGCACCTGTCGATGCTGATGGCGCAGAGGTTGAGGATGCTGGCGGTGCACATCATGACATCCAAGGTGAGCAGGATGTCACAGTGGATGAGACTGAAGCGCCACTCCCCCACCACCTTCAACAAAACAAAGCGACGTTAATGCGAAGCAAAACTGGTGGAGCAGCGTCAATATTAACCGAGCTGGGTTACTTAAAGGTACTTCACATTTCATAAATCTGTCTTTACCGTCAGTGAGGATGATTTGTTTCTGAACTTTCCCAATTAAACTCTCAACTATTTGTTTAATTTAAACTTCAATAGCACTATAAAAGGGTAACATAACATGCAATGACGATAATCTTTGAGTTTTACACTTTGACCTGAAATATTCATAGCCAGTGAGGCATTGTTTGTGATCATCTGAAGACTGGTTATTTTTTAATTTAGTGAAGTATGTGAGCTGAAACTGTTTCAGTGATCCTTGGCATTGGCAGCCTGGAACTAAAACAATTTGTAGTTGTAATTACAACTACTACTTCATACTTAATAAGGTAATCAACAGGAAATTAACCTGCAACATTTTTTATATTGGTTCACTTTTTGACAATTTTTTTGTGCGAAAGATTTGCTGATTGCATCTTCTAAAAGCAGATGACTTGCTTGTAAACTATTTTTCTTTGGTTTTTGGTCTGGGAAAATATTTGCAATCTGAACATGTCCCCTGAGGCACTGAGAAATTGCAGCAGTGTCGATTATGTAGAAATCGCAACCGAATTGGAATCATGCAGGACGTGACATACATGTTGCAGGTACAGGGAAGATTCATTACCATGCTGGCAAAAAGCCTACAGTTAGCGTATGAAAATGTGACAGGCGGTTTGTTATCGAGTTCAACCTGCATGTGAATGCGCTGTCTGCCTGTAAACAGATGTCTTCAGATGTAGAGTCAAATATCAGACATCTTCAGGTTCGCTTGTTTTTCTCACACCTCAGCGTGACTGTGACATCTTCCTTTCTTTGTTTAATTATTTATTTTTTTAGATTTGCTGCTTTTCTTTGTCTACTGTGATAAACTGAACATCTTTGGTTTTTGACTGGTATGACAAAACAAACACGTTTAATGACATTGCCCTGAAGGTGTGGTGTCAAACTCTGCACCATCATCCTTCTGCACAGTGGAGGCCAAACATCCAAGTGAAGTAACAATAAGCCAAACACTTTATGAGTAGTGGAGAACTTTAAACAAAAAATGAAAATAATGAATTGCTGTAGCCCTGGTCGGTTACGTAAATATTGTTAAAATATCAAATAACATTAAATTGCCATATGCAATTAATATCTGTTCTGTAACTGCTGCACTGTGCTGCGCATGTGTTTTGCATGTGTTGAAATGGAATAATTATTTTTAGAGAAACGAGCACACAATCCACAACATTTGAAACAACATTTAGTTCCCACTGCATCAAGCTGAGGGTGTTTACAAATCAATACAAGCACACACACACCTCCAAGTAGACGCCCCAGGGCATGACCAGCGTGGCCAGCAGCAGGTCGGACACTGCCAGCGAGACGATGAGGTAGTTGGTGGTGGTCTGCAGAGCGCGCTCACGCGACACCGCCATGCACACCAGCACGTTACCGAACACCACGCAGAAGATAAGGAGCACCAGCAGCACCGCATAGAAGTTGTACGGAGGAGACGAGGCTGCTGGAGAGCTGGTGCAGTTGGAGGAGGTCAGCGAAAAGGTGGGGAAGGGTGAAGGGTCACGGTCGATGAAGTGGGAGAAATTGTGCTCAACGTAGGAGAGCGGGAAGGAGGGAGGGAAGCTCTCGTCTGACTCGTTGAGCAAATTCATGATCTCACTCCAGTGGACATTGTCAGGCTGGAAACACAGGAGGAGGAAAAAGAATGACCCTGGGACCGTTCATGGCCCGCTGTGCGCTCGATTCAGTGTTTTGCAGTGGATCCCACAAAGACTCGCTTCTGAATCTGACAGCAGAGGAAAAGAAAAGAAAAGGTTGTTGTTGAAAATGGGTCTTTGGTCTCAGCTCAGACATACAACTTAGCAGGACACCACACCCAGGTTGTGCATTCAATCACCGCACCTCACATGCATTTACACAGTCAAGGTCAACCACTGACTGAAACAGAGATAAAAGACCTTTTAGATCTCAATGTGGTCTTTTCTGGGCTCCTGCGGCTCTGAAAGGTTGATTGAAAGGAAGTAACTCAACTTCATGGACGGGAAACTACTGTCACTGCTTTGGTGCAAATAAACTCAGTGGTCCGAGTTAACTTTATGATAAGTTCTGAAGAACAAACAGTCAACAGACGTAACAGGTTGGTTTAGAAAGAAAGTTTTGAGCAAGACTTTCCATCCGTTGTCTGAGTTATCAGACCCCCCGCCCTCACCTCTCCCCACACACAACATGTTGTTATGAGACAACAGGAGACTTGTTCCTGCCGGTGTAGCAGGATTCACTGATGTACACATCCTCTGCTTTGTAGCCCTCGGGTTGTATTTTGACATAATCCTTCACAAACAGGACCAAACATTTGCCCAGAACTTTACTGATAGGAAACTTTGCTACAGTTTTGCCACAGTAGTCGCTATTGAAGACCTCCTTTTCCAGAAACTTGTGCGATTCCAAGTGGAAGGTTTCACTTGGCTTGTAAAACCAGCAGCTATGGATCCACTTCCCACTTGCTTCATCCTCCCACAGGCGTTCGATACAGACAATGTGTGGTTCCAGGTTCGGCTCAAACTGCAAACATTTCACTTGAAGTCTGCAGAGGGGGAAGTGTATGATGTCCATAAGACTGAGTTGCACACCCCTCCGCTCACCTATCCAAGCGTGTCGTGTTCTAAGATAATAAAAACACAACAATTCTTAGTTTCGGGTGATTGATTATACAGTTTGAATACTATATTTAATTTATCTCAATAAATCCTACATACTGGCTCTCCCTGGCCATTGAAGATGTGTTCAGAAACAGATTTATGTGGATAATAATTATGGAGAAGTTGGAAGATCACATTTAGAGAACTGCAGATTTTGTAAGTTTGAAACTCTAAATCTAAAACCAGAGATTGAGGTTGTCTCTGTGCCTGCGGCATCTGTCGCTCAACCTGATCCCTTCCCAAACTTTGAAATTGATTGAAACTGGTCGTAGTTAGAAGTAAAGTAAAGCAAAGTGTGTGGGGTCGCTTTGTGATGCAGCATTTATCTAATAGCAAAGATTTTCCCAGTAAAGTAAGACACAGCGGATGAACACAGATAAAGAGCTAAATTCAAGAATCCATAATTTAGAAGAGATTATCTGCAGAAAACTGCAAACTCCTGCTTAATACTCATCATTAGTAACCTCCTGCTGAAGGTTTTCTTCCCCTCCCTTATCCCTCCTTTATCTCTCCTTCATCCCTCTCTATCCCTTTTCTCTGACAAACAACCAGGCAGCATAATAGCGAGCAAAAAAAAGCTGCACAAAATCTTTATCAGCAACAGGAAGCTGAAACAGACTACTTGCAATATCTCTCCTGCATACTTTCCTGTCGGCCCCAATGTCATAAATTAATTCAGTGAGAATGTTGCCACCAATCCCGTCATCTGCTCACCACCACACATCTCACATCACCGGTCTTCCTCTAAACCCTGACCTGCGATCGGGCTTTGCTGATCTAAATGTCCAAGATACATTGAGCCAAACAAATCAATAATCCCTCCCCAGGTGTTGGCCACAGCGTCTGCCATTATCCCTTGTGGCACATGTATTGATTTCACAGGTTTAGCTATTGATTTGATTCAGTGGAAGAGTTTACTGACATTATTGTTGGGGTAGAGGTCAGCCCGATCGCTACCGTAGGCAGCATCGTGCATGAGCGAGTTCTTCACCCGGAGGAGTTTGTTTCTGTGAAGGCCCGCCGAAGGGTCCTTCAGTATATCGTTGGGCGGCTAACGGCTAATACAAGTTGCTTAAGAAATCCAACAAAAACAAAAGCAACTATATGTGGGCAAAGCTCCGCCAAGGCTGCGTAAACCAGTGAATGTATTATTTTTGGTGACGGAAAATTGTGAAAGAACCTTAATCTATATTTGCATGAATCTACAGACAATCACAAGATACATAGTTGAGGACGCCGTTAGCTACGTTAGCTCTATGAGCTACCAACTCACCTTCAACATGTTGAGAACCGTTGAAATGCAATTTAAATGCTCCCAATCATCTCACGCGTACATTCATGAGTAAAGAGCTTAAGTGCTACAAAGTCAAACAAAATTCGTTCCAAGAATTCTAAATAAGAGTTGACATTATTTGTCAATTGATCAACTCATAGATTCGATGTTTTTGTCATATTTCTCACAGCCTTTGTTATACGATAGTTAACATATATCTTTGGGTCTTGTACTGTTGATCAAAACACACAAGACATTTGGGATGAGCATTGTTTTTGTGTTTTGTAGTCAAAGTTACTGGATGAATCTATAGTTGAGTTTATTGGAGACTTGAACTGAATCACTTGCATTTATGAGCAGCATATTATAAATAGATACAATTTGATCTTCCAGCACTGTTCATAAAGTTGAGCTAAACTCTGCTAATTTCGTCTCAGTTTTCTTCATCAATGTGTGGAAAAATGTCAAAGAAAGACAGAATGAAATCGGAACAGTGGCAATAATGCCTTCAAACAAGCTGCAATGAGCATCTGGGTGCTGCTTTAGAAAACTTCAATCTTCAAACTGTACAGAAAAAGAAGGTCTGAGGTGAACACTATTGTAATTTGATTAGGGAAGCTAAACATAATATGGACTGACACATTACACTTAAACCTATTCTACAAACCACGAGACTGCAGAGTCACAAAAAAAGTGCTTCCCACAATATTCAGAGCTCAGCCGCACCGTTGCGGTTCAATAATTATCGAGTGTATCATACGCTCTTCGTGGCAGCAACACTAAGGGTATTTGGTGGGAATAAATGGTTCCAACAATATTCTGTCCTGTCAAGCAACACTGTGGGGACATTGAGTGAGTGGAAGTGTTGATTAGTTTATTCGTCTTTTGGGACCAAAATCTATTTCAAATGTTCGTCATGGTTATAATTCAGATCATACTTTGATACGCTGGCAGACTGAAACTGCAACAATAATGACATAAAAATGTAAAAAAAACACAGGGTTATAAAAATGTCCTTCAAGTGGGTCTCACGGCTGTTGAATCATTTTACGGTCTCACAATGATTCATCCCGATGAATTCCACTAAAAACGTCCTTGGGTTTTCATCTTTTATCAAATAGGAGAAAGCAGCTATTGTTTATCAAATCTGTAGCTGAAGGACAAAATAACAACATATTGTCGGGAATGTCAATGCTCAACGTTAGTGATATTGTCCAATAAAATAGAATTACTTAATATCAGATCATCATCTGTAAACTGGAAAAAAGTTCACATTTGAATTTTCTAAAGTGCTTTGTATTTGTATTTGTATTTATTTTATACACAAGCTTCAATAATCAAAGTTCTCCACCACTCATAAAGTGTTTAGTTTATGTTACTTTACTGTGATGTTTGGCCTTCACTGTGCAGAAGGATGATTGTGCAGAGTTTGACACCACATTCATCTGCATTTTGCTGAACATCTGGAGCAGATCTTTTGCTTCCTTACGTTTCTTTTTACCTTGTTGCTGCTGAACCGACTGAGTCACCAACTACATTTTGTTGTATCTTTTTACGATGACAATAAACAGCCATATCCTTAAGGACATCAAACCTTCACCATATGATGAGAAAATCACAGATGAGAAAATGCTCATGTGTCTGTTATATGGTCCATTTTTAAAAAAGCACTCTCAAAGGACTATTTTTTTTTTTAAGACGAAAGACATGCTGGTCCGTTCTACAGCATCTTAATTCTATAAAAGAGATTGGATTCAATAAAAGCACATCCGAGCAACAAAACTGCTTTCTCCACTTCTTAAAAGGCCATTTTGATCACTGACGCTTCACTTCAACTTCAAATATCTCAACAGCTCGGACCAGCTGCAAGTGCTGCTGCTGCATGTGCTGCTACGCAACCGCAGCGACACCATTTGTATAGATTGTAAAGGGAAGGCCATCATTAACATTAATGTATTGGTTTCTTTTCAAAACAGTGTGCAACGATCCCTGCCCTGAGATGTCAATTTAATTTCACACATGGCCACCGAAGTATACCACGTATTAAACTGTCCCTGAAGTTCGGGCTCCAAATAAATTCCTTTCCTAAGATGTAATTCTTAAGGTCATATCTTACGAGATCACATCCCTGTGCGGACACGCTCGGCCTCAGAATGGCTCTAAAGCAGCCGCTCGCCTGTGTTGGCATTACTGACTCACTGCAAACTCGGCAACATCTAGAAATGTTTTCGGGGTCTGATGGGTAACCTGTATAATTTTGTAATTGACACAAGTGTAACTTTTAAATGTCCTACTTTGAAACACTTTTCTCCCTGTGCTGGAAAGTTTTTATCTGATTGCCTTTCTTTTAATTTCCCATGAATATCACTTGTGCTTGTTCATGCATGATTAAGCAAAAATATTTTTGGGGGAAGAAATGTGAATGAGCGATGCTTTCAAGCAGTGCGCATCTTTGTGGAATGAGTCAAATGTAAATGTAAAAAATAGGCAAAGCCCTCCCAGTGAGGTCCGTAGGAGCTGGAAACTCTTCCAATTTCGTTTTCGTTACCAATGCAGCGTAATGTTTCCTTCTTCTACTCACAGTAATTGAAATACAAGTTTCCGCACCTTTACCGAACTTATTTCAAGTAAATTTTCACACAGCAGTTGAGAAACAGCTAAACATGAAATAACCAATTTGTGCTGCGGGAGCCCCGTCCACAATAATCCATCTTCATTTCTGAGCTCATTCACCAGAGTATCCTGACACGGTTTGGTCCGAGCAACCGGCAGCAAAACCAGATGTTTTGCGAGCGACAAGATGTTGCGGCGTGATTAAAGCAGCTCCTCGGATGAGAGTCCTTTTGGCAACGTTGCTCATTAGAGCCTTAACTCACTTTGTGCAGATTCACATTAATTATGAGAAAAGCAAAGTCTAATTGGAGTCTGAGCAACAGACAACATAACATCAATCAGGAAATCACTGAGGGGGAGACAAAATGTAGTGGAAAAAAAGAGGTTGCGTGCATTTTGTATCTTCACGCCTCTGACTACATAAACGTGTGAGGAAACATAAACGTGTGAAGAAACATAAACGTGTGAGGAAACATAAACGTGTGAAGAAACATAAACGTGTGAGGAAACATAAACGTGTGAAGAAACATAAACGTGTGAGGAAACATAAACGTGTGAGGAAACATAAACGTGTGAAGAAACATAAACGTGTGAGGAAACATAAACGTGTGAGGAAACATAAACGTGTGAGGAAACATAAACGTGTGAAGAAACATAAACGTGTGAAGAAACATAAACGTGTGAGGAAACATAAACGTGTGAAGAAACAAACGTGTGAAGAAACATAAACGTGTGAGGAAACATAAACGTGTGAGGAAACATAAACGTGTAAGGGAACATAAACGTGTGAGGAAACATAAACGTGTGAGGAAACATAAACGTGTGAGGAAACAAACATGAAAAACAGATGTTAAACGAATACTCTTCCAGAGATGCATCTCTCAGTCTGTATTGGTATTGCTCATGTTATGTGGGGGACATAATTCAACCACTTGTTAAGTCAAACAGATCATTACTTTGACCTTTGACTTCAAACAGAGAGCCAATCCAACGGTCGATTTACCTTCTTCACTTCTTTTGCCTCCACGACTGCCTCGCAGCTTCTGGTCCATCTCTTTTTATTCTGGGATAAAAATGCATAATGAAACAAGTCTCCCTCCTGGACAAAACAAAAAGTCTGCAAACAAGAACAAGTCTAAATTGAAAGGAACTGCTGAGCACGCTGACCCAAACTGAACAGAAGACATCACAAATAGTTAAGTTGGATTCATGTGTGTGGAGGAGTGGCTTTACTTTCATATTAAAAACTTAATAGTCTCCTATGTTCTCGGGAACTCTTTTTGTGTTATAACATCACAGTTATCCGTTTTATTCTTCCATCAATCCTGTGTTGTCTGATGCCCTTTCTGTCCTCAATCTCCCCTTCAATAACGTCCAGCGGCCTTCGTCTCTTCAGCTTTTCCTCTTATCTCCTTCTCCTCCTCTGCAGCTCCTCCCTCGGGACATTTGACAGGTCTATTACATCCTTGGCCTTGCCTGGCCCCAACAACACTGAAAAAAAAGAACAACTCAGGACTCCTTCAAATCTCAAACTAAGGCTACGAGCTCTCCTGCCATAAATCTTTCATCTCTTTCACTCTGAGGCAGGAATGAGTCGCAGGACACTGATTATGCTGCGGCTATTGAGCCGCAGCATAATCAGCTCTCCGCTGAATTTGGGGCCAGAATTCACTCTCGTCTCTCACTTCTTAAACCCCCAATTCTACTCTTCATCATGCTCAACAAGCCGCCAGTGACAGTTCAAGATATTCAGTTCAACAACCAAGGAGAATTTCACACAAGTGTGTTTTCGCACCCCAACCTTTTTTTTTTTTAGAGCAATCAATTAAGGAGTGAAAGACAGGGATGTCTCCTCCAGGATCAATTATTTTCTCAAGACAGATCTGGATCACCAGCAGAACACACATCTTAATTAGACGTGTGCCCTTCCCCGTGCTGCAAAAACTAGAGCGTACATATGGTTACATACAGCCAATCATACAGGATGAAACAACTTGTGCTGTGATTTGTGACAGGTCATACTTGTTGACTTCTGTGAGTGTGAGAAGGGGAGACGGAGAGGAAGGCTCACCTTCACATCATTAAACACCCTACGTCGAAGACAGTTAGATTAAGTGAAGGGAGGTGGATCTTTGTGCTTCACGTGTACATGTTAAGTGCCGGCAGGATATCGAGACCGCCAAAAATCAATAATACATTATCTCCATCTGTCTTGCAAACAGTAATCTGCCAGAGAAATTATCAAAGAGTTGAGATTGGACACAGAGGAAGGCAGAGCAGGAGCGAGGACGCACTCCCTGACATGTTTGCGCTTTTAAAAAGAAGGAAAAAAAAAAGCCTGATCGGTTGATTAACAGAATAAAGAGGGAATCCTTTCAACACACCAAGTCACACGAGGAGACCTCCACCCGGAGGCGACGCTCCGAACCAACCACCAACATCTTTTATTCAAGAAGCAATTCCTGCCTCGTCTCCATCTTTTATTTAACATGAGAGACCGCGGCTTTTGGAAGCCAATTCCAAGAGATGTGTGCCTGATGCGCACAGACTGGATATGAATCCCCAACGCAAATTAAACTAACACACACACACACACACACACACACACACACACACACACACACACACACACACACACACACACACACACACACACATAGACTGTTGAGGGGAACAAGTGCTTCAATGTAAAGCCAGTGTAACTCTCCTGATTCGCTGTTGGAGGTACTTGCAGCAAGGATTTGTCACAAGACACAGATGGTGGAAACGTTTGAGAAGATGCCGATTTAATTAGCTGTGGCCGTTTACACACTGAGCCACATGTCTCGCTGCCGCAGAAGTTCATTCTTCTCTTTCAAATCTCACATTTCGTTCTAGTCAGGGGGAATCTAACATTAGGTTTCTTTTAACTGAGCTTCATTATCTTGAGCGAGTGCCTCCAAAGCAAACACACGGACACTGTGCAGCCTTTTGACCACCAGAGGGCATCACAAATTAAATCATCACAAAACTGCACTTTTAGTATGCTATTTATATGGAGGCGATGATGTTTATATAATCTAGCTATGTACGGTCCTATGGAAAAAGTCAAATATCCAACATATTTTATGACCAAACACCTCATTATTGATATTGCAAATAATATCTATAGATTGCCCAGCCCAAGTCTCCGGAGTACACAATGTCCACTATCCTCACAATAAACACAGTTTTGTTGTATTGGGGAGCAGAACTATAGACATGTGCAGCATCTCTACAGGAACATAATCAGGTAAAGATTAAATTTCCAACATTGAAGGAATTATCTAGAAGTTTAGTGTCATGGGTCTAATGACCATTTGGAGTCACCTGTGCACATCATGTGCACTGATTCTAGCTGACAAATAATGTGCACTACTCATATTCACCTCTGTCTGAATCATGTCATGGATCAGTTTTAAATGTGCTTTTGTGGTCGAAGGTCCAAACTACTGTTTTAACATTTTTATGATGAAATATAGGTTGACTTATGTTTTCATTGTATGGGTATGTATTGACTGTATGTTTTGGTAATCAGCTAGTTTAAGCCTTGAATCTAATGTGACATCTGTAATGTCCTGAATATTCTTCATGGTCTTTACAATGTGTCAGTGATGTCGTCATTAAATTGTAAATCGTCCCTTTTGGATTTGTGCCATGTATGTTTTTCCTATGTTGAAACAGATCCCCTGTTCTTTTATATATATATATATATATATATATATATATATATATATATATATATATATATATATATATATATATATATATATATATACACATATATATACACATATATATGTATAAAGATAAATGTGTGTGTGTATATATATATATATATATATATATATATATATATATATATATATATATATATATATATATATATATATATATATCAACACACACACACACACACACACACACACACACACACACACACACACACACACACAGAATCAATGTCGCTCCTATTTTTGCTCCTGCAGAAACTTGTCCCGCCACAATACCACAAAAAAAAGGCAAACAAATCCCCTCATGAAAACGTTTAAAAGTCACACTGACACATTCTCCACATAAACAAGCTCAGAGTTTGACCTGAACAGATCGGGACCCGCATTGCAATCCAACTATTTGTTTGTCGACCTCTTTAAAAAAAATCACTTACCTCTCCTGTAGTGCGGCTCACGTCCAGGTCCTCGGTCTCAGGAACAACAGGGCGACAGGTTGTCTGTCAGGTTGTCCGTCAGGTTGTCTGTCAGGTTGTCTGTCAGGTTGCAGCATCCTATGCAACAATTTACGGCCGAACCTCCCGCCTTGAACTCAGCCAGTCAGTGCGCGCGCGCGCGCGCTCGCACACACAGGCACACACATGAACCCACACGCGCTCGTAAAGTCCCCGCTCTTCAGTCGTGGAGTTGCCCTCCTCTGTGCTGCCGGCGGCCGGTCAGCGGTGGAGCCGGGGAGGGCGGAGGGGAGGAGGGGAGAGTCAGCGCGGTGGGAGTCTCGAGCCGCGGAGGAATGGGGAGGAGGAGGAGGAGGATGGAAATGGTTGGGGGTGAGAAGGACGAGGAAGGTTTCACGCAGAGTTTCGGCTGTTTATAGCCCACTCGAAGAAAGAAAATCATCAGTGCACAGCTGCTCGCGCGGGAGAAAAACTGTTATGCTGCTGGCTGAGCTGGAGACCAAAACACATCTGATTTCTCGTTCATGCATTTAAGAGTCAGATGAGATTTTTTTTCTTTTTTTCAAAGAGGGACATTTTCATCTGAATAGAGGGAATAATGTGAAATTATAAATAACCCTATTATTACTATATAGTAAGTAAATTATACCTTCTCAGGGTTATTTAAATAATGTAAAACTTAGTTAAAGGAGTTGCGTTTAACATGAAGACCGTGAACATGGCAGCAAACACAAGATGTATGAAGAAGGTCTCTCACTGTGTTGGGGAGCCTCTCGTTGCTTTGTTGATGGAGCCGGGCCGTTTTCAGTGCATGTAGTTCATGTGTGCTTAGCGAACAACTGCTGCTTTGCTTTTATAGTTACAGCTGATTACCATGCGATATGTCACAATAACAGATTTAATTCAGTAACTACAAGAGGATAGCTAACACTGAGAAGAAGAAAAAAAGCTTTCATTTAAAGAAATATACAAATTAGCTATCTGGTGCAGGGTTGGATAAGAAGATTAATGAAATTATTATAATTGAATGCCAATTATAAGGCAAAAACAACAACTGGCTGGCTTTGTTTAGCATAGTGACCAGAAACAGTCTACATCAATGGCGCTGAAGTGGAGCAAGTGACCCGTTTTAGGTTCCTGGTAATTAGCATCACAAACAAACTGACATGGTTATCACACGACTCCATTCTGAATTATGTATTTCTGAAGGAAACTTAAGAGGGGGAAACCTGCTGCCAGCTCAGTGTTGCCAACTCGTTTCCAATGAGCGAGCAGCACCAGCTTTAAAGTTTCTAAATCACTGACAGCATATCCCTTCATTGATTTTTGTTTTTGTTTTCATTGGAGCATTTGATTTATTGATTGCAGGATGTAATAGTTTTAACAAATACAACAAAAAAGTTTTCCAACCCCTATATCCTTAAATCGTTAGCAGGTGGGTGGATGACATTTGCACAGAGTCACGCTTGCTGTTTCCCCTATATTTTCTTTGCTCTAAGCTACGCTAGCTGGTTGCTGGAGTCTTGTATTTGGAGTTGAGAATAGTAATACTTTTCATTTAACTACATAATTATCTGCCAGAATAAATGTACTTCCTAAAATGTAAAAAAAAGAAGAAGAAAAAAAAAAGGAATAGGAACAATATTGTTTCCCCTTCGGCGATAGTGACAGATATCCAGTCAAATGAATACCTTTGAGATTGCGCCATAACTGTACCATAATGTCAACTTTAATATGAAGCAATAAGCAGAACATCTTCAGAATGGAAAATTCCAGCCTGATGTCAATGCTCTGATTCAATTTTGTTGTCATATTTTTATGTACTTTGATGTATTACCTCTTTTAATACAAGAAAAAAAAGATAAAGCTCCAGAGATGTTATGCTATTTGCAGCTGAACATGAGCAAATGAGTCCATATGGCAAAACTGATTTAAAGAAGTCGCAAAGGAAAACTGTCACAGCTGTCATAATAAACAATAAATCCTGAAAGGAAATCTTAGACAGCGGCACAGTCCTTCAAGTTGGCGATATTTACTATCAGAGAACCTGAGCCAAATTGAAAATGTGAATAAATAAGAAGAAAACTGACATACAAATGTAAATGATCTTCAGCAAGAACGCACAGCAGTTGCAGAGAACGCTGTTGGCGAGGATGAACAGGGAACGTCAGACGGACTGCACATCAACACATTTACTGATGAAACGGCGTCAATGTCGCTTTGACTGCCGTGTCCTGATGAAAATAATTAGGACAAAACAGATGCGAACAATAACAGTTCTGTAAAGTAACCAAGTCCTCTAGTGCTGCTGCAGATGAGCACAATTCAGAGGTACTTGAACTGAACTTGAGTAACTCCATATTATTACTTAACCCTGTCGCTACACTGCTTTTCAGAGGCGTGAACCTTTTTGCTCCACTACACTAATTTTAAAGTTTTTAAAGTTACGACACTGATTAGTATTAAGACAAAACAGTAACTTAAATAAGTCATGTGTCGTTATTATAGCTAAGCAGATTTCTGTTTTTTAAATCTGTTGGAGCGTCTGAACGTTTGCAGGGGGGATTATCTTGCTCTAATTAAGACCAATTTAATTATCCAGGTTATGCATGAGATCAGTCTCTTCATTAATATGGCATTGAACAAAAAATACAGTGCAAATGACTTTTCACTTTTAAAAAAAAAATCATACAGTACCTGCATGCACGATAATGTTGGGTGATTAGTTTTGGCTGAAAGATATCAGACAGATTTCCGAGCGGTCCCCTTTTTTGTGTTATTATTAATTCAAAGTAAATTCAATGACCAACAGAGAAACAGGCTTTTAGATCAAAGTGGAAACAAATCAACAAAGAAATATGCAAATTACCAATAAGCCAACCAGTAAAGTTTCAGTTTATGGCCATGTCTCAACAAAATACCTTTTATGAGCTCAAATGTCCTTTTACCACCATCATTTAATTGTTTCATCCTTGAATCCAAGAGCACATTTGTGCCAAATTTTAGGGCAAGCTGCACTATTATAATAATTAAAGGTGCAATATGTTGTGCAATATTTTGTTAAAAAGCCAACCTACTGCACTTTTCCACATCTCATCTCCCTTTCCTGTCTCTATCTGTACGACTATAAAGGAAAATTATCCCTAATGTGATGTTTTTCTTTAAAAAAAAAAAAAAAAAGAAAAAAAAGTAATATGCACTTAGAGGCTGTAATGACCATTTCACTCAGAAATGGCAACCTTTCAGTGTTGCCCACTGAAAGACACATCTGGTAACTTGTACTGACCCTTTACTATATTACACAAACTCTACGTCAACGAACGTAACGGCCATGTGTGGGTGGGTCTGTGGGTCCGTGCTTTTTATTCATTATTTACTTTTTTGTTTTTGCTTTTATTATTATAAGTGATAATTATTATCTGCGATTAACTGGCGACCCTGTGATGAACTGGCGACCTGTCCAGGGTGAACCCAGCCTTCGCCCCTTGACAGCTGGGATCGGCTCCAGCGCCCCGCGACCCTAATGAGGATAAGCGGTTAAGATAATGGATGGATGGATGGATGGATTTTATTATTAGTAGTAGTAATAGTAGTATTTCCTCTTATTGTGTGTTTAATTTTGTTTGTTTGACTTTCTGTCATTTTCTTCTTTACTATTGTAAACCGATTAAAATACACAACACATAAAAATACTTGGTCTTTGATCCTGATAAAAAAAGTGTATTTTAAAAACGTCAACGTATTGTGCAGAAGATATCGACAGACAAATAGTGAGAGCCGACCTGTACTTTCTAGTAATCTAGTAGTTCCTCGAGAGGCGATGACGAGTACTGTAGCTCCCGTTTGTCCTCAGTCCAAAGGACAAAGAAGCAGAGCGGCACGAGGGTGCGTCAATAAAACACCCATGGTGGGCGTGTGTTCTCATGAACTTGTTTAGTGGATCAATCAAAAAGCTGCAAAAACGAGAAAACAACTTCCACCTTCACCTCATCTCCCCACAGAGAGGCCGCTTTGGCTGTTGTTTTTTTTAGTTTATTCCAATTTTAATTGTATATAATAAACAAACTATTAAATCATTCTCACACTGTAGAGCGTCCTGGTCAGTGGTATAGCAAACACATTATAGTGTTTGATTGTGTGATTATGGGATAGCGGCGTTATATTAAGCGTCTCTCAATTTTTTTGCAGTTTGGGTGAATTTTGAGTGTACTTTCCCTTTTGTTAGCCAACAGGTAAATAACTAAGGATTGCGATATGGACCCAGTAGTGTTTCTTTGGAGCAGCTACACATTGCACATTTAAATAAACACATTGTTGAACACACCAGGAGCACTGCGAGCCAACACAGTGATAATGAGGATTACAACTACAGAGTCAAGCAATGTTTGGCTATTTTAGCAGTCATCCAAGGTCATTGCAAAGATTCACAAGAGACATAAAAATGCAAAGAGCAAAGAATAAATCTGACTGGAAGAGACGGAGGTGACATGAATTAGACCGAAACTCTGCTGTTTGAACAAAGTCAACTTGTCAAATGGGACAATTTAAAAGCAGCCCAGCCTCTCTCCCATCTTGACGACAGATATGCATTCAAATGAGATATGACATCGTATCAGGATGATGCCCTTAGCTGCTGTAAATTTCCCAACTACCGGACCTAAATGGGTTTGACCTTGCACTCTCCTTCTTATGAAAAGCAAATCAGCACCAGTTCCGGGATTGCGGGAAGTGCCGCTAACATGCCTCACATTTAACTGGTGCGTGCGTGTGAATTGACCTTAGGCAATACGAATAATAAAAAAATAAAAAGTCTAATCCAAGGCTACTTAAAAAACAACAACTTCTAACCCTTTCCATCTTTCCTGCAGCCTCGCTCCTGTAACCCAGCTTCCCACGTCCACATTCCACTTCTTTAATCTCCTTGACTGAAGAGCAGAAGACCCGGTGGCTCCGGGGTGCCAAACAAGACGAGAAGTTAAATAGAGGATGGAGAAAGGGACTGGAGAAGGAATGAAACGTGCCTCTCCAGCTGCCAACACACAGAGGAAGGCCGAGGGAGGGAAGACAGCAGCTAAGTGCTGAAACAGTTTGATGAATGAAAACGAGAACAATGATTGTAATTAAAAATCTTTTTTTATTTATTTTTTTATTTAGACAAAATAATTAAGTAGTATAAGAACAAAAAACTTGATTTAGCTTAAACAAGCAAGCAGAAAGTCGACGTGTCGCGTCTTGAGGCTTTCTGAAGATCTCGAGTGAGGCAAAACTCTGACGTCTGTTTTACGTCCTCACATCTGTCGAGCCGGTCCATTTCTTTTATTATTAATGACACAAACATGTAACATGAATAAAACCACAAACTCAAGACGTAGCAAACTTTAAATGTACAGAAAATCACTTTCCTACCTATGGCATTTAATAAAATTAATAGGCGAAAGAAAAACAAACAGCTTCCCGGGATTCATTTTCTTTTTGTAGAACTGGATTGTCCCGGTTTCTGCGTTTGGCGGCCTTAAATAAAAAATACCACTTTTCACCTGACTTTGAGCTGGCCTCTTAATGGTCTGGCCGCTTGCACGAGTCAAGAGTCTTATCAGTGCCACTGGCAGTCAGCACTGGGTGATAACTCATTTCCAGACGGAGCCCGAGGTATCCGAGGTGCGCAGGAGCAAACTGCGGCACAGCAGCCCAGGAATTCAAACAAGTCCCGAACCAGAGAGAGCGAGCTTTGTTCACGAAGCCAGAGCGACCGGTGACGAAGACGTTGCTTTTCTGACAACCTTCAAATAAAAAGCTAACAATAAATCTAAACCTTATCTGAGCATTAACCTAAACAGACACCATTTTAAAAAAAAGACGTTCTCTCACCTTGGCCAAAAGGTGAGAGAGAACGTGATGAAAACCCCTGAGGACTGAAAACATTTCATGAATGCCAAGTTTAAAGTGAGTGGGAAGGCATTGAGGAACAGCTTATTGCTTTTATGAAAGTGAAGCGGGGGAATCTGAAAAGTAAATGCGTTTGTGGCGTTCTCCATTGGTCGGGATCAAAAGTGAGAGTGCGTCTGTGCACACCCGCCTGTACGTACAGCGCATTGTTCAGGGGACGACCGTGTAGGGCTGGTAGGGCAGTATCTTTTGTCGTTCGTTGATTGCATAAATCCAGGCCGGTTTGACAAAGTTCAGATTGCCGTTCTCCACCAGCGCCTGTGAGGGAAGTGAGAGAGAGAGGACCAGAGAGATCATGAGGTTAATGTGTTGCTTTTCAAGTGCACCGACAAGAAGAGGCATGAAGCCTTTGGGAAACTGAAAGCTCAGATTGTATTAATCAAACTGCTAATTCAGGTGGATAACAAACCAATTCTCACCCACAATTTCAAACATATAAAAAAGCTACTGGGTTCCAACTGAGTGCTTACTGCTTCAAGACAAATTGCAAGGTGAGTTTTTTCCCCACTTTGTATTACTGAGCATTATATTTCCTGGAGCAGAAAACTAACGCATGCATGCAAACGCATTCAGGTCCACATCCACAGAAACCTTCAATGTTAAGGTCGTGTTAGACATCATTGTTACGCAGAAAGAAGAAACTCAACTGACGTCTTCAAAGGAGTCGTGCCACCCTTCACTGGTCACCACAAACTGCACCGTCTCCGTCATGTAGTCCTCGATCAGTCTGGAGCAAAGACAGTATCGGTGCTTTCAGACAAACATTTAACTGCAGTGAGAGGTCTCAGGACCAGTTAATGCTTTAATGTACGAGTATCGGGCTTCTAGTACTTTCTCACCCGTTAAAGGCGACGATGTACCGCAGCAGCAGGCGCCTCTCGTTGTTGGGGAATTTACCGTAGAGGAAAAAGTGCTTCCCGCTCAAGAAGTCTGGAAGGAATGGGAAAAGAAAGGAGCAGAAGAGGGCGACTGATGACTACACAGAATGTAGGAGTAATTACAGGTGCGCTTTGATAAAAAGGGGGAGAAAGCAGAAAAACTGAACACACACTGTGAGGATTGTGTGTGGAGGCCCTGAAAAGCCGAAAGCCAACCAATTACTTTCTGTCAAGGTTTTCAACGGCCGACGAGTGAAGGAGGACATCTGTTCCTGTGACAGACACAAGAGGCAGAACAAAGGGGGGACGGACCTGGTAGCTCAGGGATAGGGTGGTCCACTTCAGCCTCAGCGTCTGTGTTTTCATCTGTCGACCCCCCGTATGGATCCTCCTGCTTCACCGTCTTCCCTTCTGCTGCTGCTGCTGCTTTCTTCTGTCTGCGCTCCGTCTCCACCCTGTAACAGGAGCAGGAAAAGAACATGTTATATATCCTTCATGCGATATGATTACAAGTGTGCCTCTCAAAAGGAGGAACCTAGCTGCTTCTCGCTTTTTCTTCTTCTTCTTCTTCTAATGTTGGTCACAGCGACGTTGGCAAGTCAATACAGTGTCTCATTCACACATTGACAATAGCGGAGTAGGCAAGCAAGGTGCTCGGCAGGGAGCCACTCGGGGTTCAGCACCCTACGAGATGCAGACAGGAGGTCGACCAGCCGACCTGGTGATTAAAGGACGACCTGCTCCGTCTCCATTTTAGTACGAATTCATGCGTCATTTATTTTGCTAGTCAAGCAACAAGAGAGCTGAGATTAAAGTGAAAGTCCTCTGATCAAACAGGATTAATTATAATCCTTATTTGTTTTGGTTACCTCTGCAACTCGTCCTCCGTGTCCACGGCAGAGTCATCATCACGGCCTCCTGTGAAATAAAATATAAGTGTTGATTGTCAATATGGAAAAAAATATTAAACTAAAAAGCAGACTAGCTGGCGATGCCAGAAAAAGCCTTTCCAAAAAAAAGTTTTGTCTGAGCTAAATTTCATATATTTGTAGTTTACAATATCAGTTTGCAGACAACTCGAGGTTGTTGCTCTACCCTCGTATTTTAAAGTACCATCACTAAAACTAATTAACTATGATAATCAATTGTCAAAGGATTGAGTGTGCTTGATCTATTTCTTTGTGATTTAGAGATATAGCTCAATGTTGCCATCATATTTTCTCCAAAAGCCAACAAAATGATATCTGCAGTATGCCGAGAAGGAGGAAAATGCTCGATGAGTCCACCTTGCTATGACACACACTTATTAGCAGTTCAAAAGACACAACCTTGTTGGCGACGCTTTCCTTCACCACACAATCTTGTGCTGTTAAGGTGGGGAAAAGACAAGCCGGTCCAATTCAAATGCTGTCTCCCAGTTATGTGTTCGGGCCGCTCCGTGTTTGTTGTGTCACCTCACTGATGCACACCGGCACTCTACTTCTGGCTTCGCATTAACATAGAAATGAGAATCATGCACAAGTCCCTTCTTGGTGATTGCGTCTCGCCTCCATTCCTGCTTCCCCTTCAGACAGCTTCTACAGTATGTATGTCGTTCTCGTCCTTTTCCCGGTGCCTTGGTAAACTCATCCATTTCCAAGTGCTTCATAAAAGGTGTTCCCTTTTTTGTCTAATGCCGAGGCCCGGACATTTCCCCCTTACTCCTCTCAATTCATTCAGTCCTCTTCAGCTCCAGTGCTACTCTCTGTCTGCCTCCTTAGCCAGAGTGAAACACTTTATGTGAGTCACAGCCACTTGCAGTTCAGCTCTTGGATCTTTATATATCTATAAAAACACATTTCTGCTTTATCGGGTTGTGGCTTCGAACCCTTGTGGTTGTCGTTTCCTCCTCTGTGGCAGAGAATTGGTGTTTTTTTCAATATTTTCAATGCAGTGTCAATTCGTAAATGAACTAAATTATAAGAGGAAAAAAATAATAATAATTCCATGCAAACAAAATCGGAATTAGTCAAACAAAAAGAGGAACTTTAGAGCGTTTTTGTTTCAAAGTCTCTGTTTTCTGATCTGCTACAGAAGTGAAGTGGTTAGTTAACTGTAACAAAATAGTCCTCTTGTGTTATTGTGTGACAAAAATCTGTGGCTCAAAGTAACAATTAAAAACAAATAATAATTATAAAAGACTAATAGGCTACAGCCATTGTCTGGAAAACACTAATTTGTCTATATAGAAATGTACATTTTACAGAATAGTTATGTATGAATTCTCAATGTGATGCACTGCTGCCACTTTTGTGCCTCTTTTTGAGCTGGTCTACATTTGTTTGCACAGACTGCAACTATAGTTACTAGTTAATACCGTCTTCTATCTGACATTTACACGCTTCCTTTACGTTCAACATCCCCTTTAAGTGGGATCAAAAATGAATCAAAGGAAACAAGTCGGTTCGAAAGTTTAAAATTTTGTGAACTTTTTTTGTTTTTCGTTTGTTCCTTTTTTCTCAAACTTCATTTTTTCCTTTTCTCTATTTCCCCTTTACAATAGACCTTCTTCTCCCATCATCACATCCATCTGTCCACCTGCTGAGATCAACTTTAGCTACAAGACAATTGAAACACACAATGAGAGTCTTTGTAAGACTAACTAACAAACGTGCTTTCTTTTTTTATCCCAACAGTTTCTGTAATACACAAAGAAATGGAAGAGAAGTGTGGAGTTATTTAAATAGTATTGCATTTCAAATTCACAGTGGAAATTTCAATTAAAGTACTTTGACTCAAACCTGGTTCTTCCTCATCAGTGGAGCCGGCATACTCATCATCTTCCTTCCTCTTCTCTGGTGTCTTTTTGGGAGTCGCTTGTCTCTGCGGCTTCTGCGCACTCTGCAAGAACACCACAGACTGATGGTTATAAACTGGAAAACAAAGATTCCTCATTAAATCATTTCGTACTAGCTCACTTAAAGGACAAATCCACCTTTGTGTTCATTTCCTCCTCTTCACTCTGGTCGTCCACTTCCATTTCGCTCTCCGAGCTCGACTCCCCTCCATCCATCAAATAGCTGAAGGAAGACAAAAAACGGGTGAGAAAAATGTGTCGGGATGATTAACGGCCGGAGGCGAAAGAACCGGCTCCATACCATACGTCTTGCTGCCTATTAGCTTGGCAATGTCTCAAACGCCGGTGAATAAGGAAATAAGCAAGGTTTAGAGTGAAGGTAATGCCTGTCACCCAACAATCAATGTCCTAATGTATAAAACATTAACAATGTCTGTATAACAAACAATCTGAAGTTTCCCTACAGGGAGACAAGTCTAATCTACTGCAGGTAGATGTTTCTACCAGATCTTTCTTTTTAGAAGCATTGACAAGTTATCTTCTGGGCAAAAACAACCAAACAAATATCTCTTGGTAGGAAATCAAGACTA
Organism: Clinocottus analis; assembly: GCF_023055335.1. Lineage (NCBI taxonomy): Eukaryota > Metazoa > Chordata > Actinopteri > Perciformes > Cottidae > Clinocottus > Clinocottus analis. Next base: position 10,752,875 of record NW_027176251.1, on the reverse strand, counting down.
TATATATATATATATATATATATATATATATATATATATATATATATATATACACCCATGGCAGAACCTTCTATGAAAATGTATTCAAATTGGAAAATACAAACGAACAGAAACCACAGTGCAAACATGGACCTCCTTTACAGACAAATAAGATCAATTAAAAACCTACAAATCCACAAAAGTACTTTCTATTAGCAGACAGATCATGAAGGCACCTGCAATGATCTTTGCAAAGGTTATGAGCAAAGGAAAGCCAAATGTTCTAAATGTGAGAGAGGGGGTTCAATGAGGATGTGACATTTCTAGGAACCCCTCTACATCTATTTCCTCGAGCTACGATGAAATCACCAGTACATTATCAGCTTTAAAGTGTGATGAGCAGAGAGTCGAAATACCACCGGTAAAGTGTAATTATTTCCGCTCTCTCAAGGGAGACATTTTACTGACCTATGCTTACTTGCTTCATAAAACTTGGTGCCCAGGAAATTGGAAAAAGAAAAAAGGCCACTGAGGGCGACGGGAGTAATGCAGAATCTGTTGCTCATGGCAATAAGTGTTGTTACCTCAAAAGCTCTCGCTCACTCAGCATTGTTGACGGGGAACGGGAGACGTGTTGTTTTGTTCCAGAGGGTGAAAAACAAGTTATACGAGAGCTGAGACTTGTGGTTGTGAAATACATTAAAAGAACAGACGCTCTGTTTCCTACAGACCCTGAGAGGCTGAAATGCATTTAATCTGGAGCCCAAACAATTACTTAAACAATGGATTATCAGCAATACAATTAGCTACATTGTTGCTGATTCACTTTCAATCTTTTTTGGTTTTCTTAAAGCCAGCAAAGAGTGAGCTCGCTTTGAAAGTATCCGACCGAAAAACCAAGTCCAGGGTTGACAACTCTTTTCGATGAAAGGAGCTCACAGCGTGAGATCCAAAAATGTGCTTGAGGAAGACGAGCAGGTCGGTGGATTAGCCGTTTAATCATCAGATGATTTACAGTCATTAATACAGTCCTGCTTCAACCACAGAAACTGCGGTTTTCTATCAACTTAATTTTTATTTTATTGATGTTGGGAAAACTATTTTCTGGCAATTTATGTGCAAAACAACCAAGAAAATCATATATATATATATATATATATATATATATATATATATATATATATATATATATATATATATATATATTATCAAATCGATAATGAAAAGAATCGGTAGTTGCAGCCCTCCACGTTGACTCTGTACAATTAAGGATGCATGAATGTTTTTAACGTTTGGGTTTAACGTTGTGTATCACAGAGTGATTCCGCTGATAATTTGGCTCCAACATGCAAACTATTTTCCAATTCATCTTCGGGATGTTGCAACAGATCCTGAGTTTTAATGAGAAGTGTTTCTAATTATTCAGCTCTATTGTGATGGGATGTGGTCGAGCTGCTTGAGTGTTTTCTGCTTGAACCCTTCTGTCCACCTCCGGATCGTCACTGATCCGATAGTAACTATGGAGAATGCATTTCTGGTCTCGCGGTTCCTTTGAATATGCATTCACTGCACGGCAGGAGCTGAAGCGGTGCGTTTGCCCCCAGACGCTCAGCGAGGTAGTGCTCGCTGATGGAGCAACAGTTTGAGAGTGTGCGTATTTGTTTGAGCACTTGTCATCATCAAAGTAAGTGGTCCCTTTAATTACCCATAGCAGATGCAGCTTTTAAATAAAGGACACATCATCAAAGCTGCGCACTCCGCGCGCCACACAATAGCGGTGCTGGGCAGGGGAATGGATTATTCTGGCAGTGGAGGGTGGGGTGCGGGAGGAGGGGGGTCTTCAACACGAGCGAGAGGCAGATTGATGACACTTCTCATTTCAATGCACTTCTTGGAGAACCTTAAAAGTAATGATCAGACGTCACAAAACCACAGCATTGTGTGCCATCGCCATTCAGCAGGGTTCCTTAATTAAAGCGTCCTCCATCACTCGCTCACACTCTGTGTGGCTCATGTGCACTCTCTGGTGCTCTTTGTGGCTGCAACCTGACACATTATTTTCATAATTGAGTCATCTGATAACTACTTATTTAATTTTCCCTTATCTATTATCTAAAAAACACAATGGCCTGAACTTCTGAATAGAATGGGGGAGGGTGTGGGAGAGAGGGGAGAGGGGGGGGATGCAGTGGGGACAAATTAAAATTACTTGTTCCAAGAGTCCACAACCTAAACATATGCAATAAATCATCATGTGAGACAAATAAAAGCAGCACATCCTCACATTGGAGAAGCTGGAATCAGTAATTGTTGGATATCTTTGCTCAGAAAATTTAAGATGAATCGATTGTCAAAATAGTTGCCAAATAATTCCCTGTTGATCGACCAATCCGGCTCTTCTCAACCACTGGTGGGCCTCAAAGCGGCATACAAATTTAAAAAAAACATTGTTATATTATTATTATTTTGTTTTTAAAGCGTCATTTCAATGAGCAGTTGAGTGAAAATGCGCGCCAATCACAACAAATCATCAGATAGAAACAAACATGGTTTGCCACCATTTTTCAGCTGGAAACTATTGCTGCAAAGTGATAAGGTATATTGGTGAGATTAGCACCACCCATATTAATCCCCTTTCTGATACTCTACATCCACTTTATTCTTAAAATGTCAATTTTCCAAGCCAGAGCCATCCAGCTAGTCCCGTCAAAGTCAAATCTTTTTTTTTATAGATTTTTTTTGTTTCGGAAACGCACAGAACAAAAAAGGCTCTTTGGAATTTGATAGGATTTACATAATCGCCTGATCGCAAATATTTGAGCTGACCATGATTATTTTGCATAATCTTTAGATCCCACAGTGGAGGCGATATGAAGCCAATGTTACAAAGTTGGCAGCAAGCGGGAAGTGATTTGTGTGCGAATCCGTCAAACGGGTAAATAAAGTGGCGTTCTGAGCACAAGATTCCAGCATCAGTAAAAAACCTGGAAACAAAGACCTGCTGGACGAGTTTGACCGTTTCAGCTTATACGAGCCTCAATTTGTTGCTTTCCTGACAGAGAGGTGGCGGTGACGGGTCTCCTGATTTATAGCTTCACAGAGTGTCTCCACCACTCGGGAGCAGCAGTGCGTTTGACATCTCCGGGGAAAGTTATGCTGGAGTTGGTGTTTTCATGCAGCTTTTCTAATTAGATAATTCACATAAATATGTTTGGATGGTGTTATACCAGCGTAGGTCATTTGAGAATACGGCTCTGTAGCCTAGCGAGTGTGTGTGGCTGAACGAGGGAGAGAGAGAGCGAGAGAGAGAACATGTACAAGTTTGAGTTAGTCTCTGACTCGATGCCGCATGTCCTCAAGTAATTAACGGCCTTAAACCACGTTTGCTTTGGACGACCTACACAAGGTTTTACAAAGTGTGTCATCCAAAATGATTTAAAGTAGCTGCATGTGCAGCATCAGCTTGTCTGCTGCATTGTCTCTGCATCTATGGGCCTTCAGTGCGAGCGCATATGAGCGTTTCCTTTAAACCTCCCAGTCGCTTGTTCTCCGGCTCATTCATTCACTCTGGATTCGGCTATTAGTGCATTAACAACTTTTAGAACCTAATAACTTCAATAGGGGCTTTTCAAACACTGGCTCCGAAGTCTCTCGCTGGAGGCTTGTTGTGCAGCAGAGCGAGATTTGCCAACAAATTAATTTTGATGAGCAGCCATGTAAATTAAAAAAAAAAAAAGTTCTAGCTGCAAATTCACACAACAGCACTTGTGCAGCATTAAAGTAAACAGAAATATACAATTAAATAGTGAATCTCAGGCGTTAGTTTGACATTTAAAACGTCAAATAATATTTAACGATGGGGACATCCCTTCTGCACACCTCACTACTAATCCTGCTCTAATTACAAATATGGGCAGAGCTGAAGCCCATCAGGGAGGTGTGCAGCGAGTTTCATCTTTGTCAGTCACATGAAATGCACGCTCTCTCCTAACAAACCACACAACTCCTGCAAGTCCCTTTGCAGGGACAGTTGACAAACATTTGATGGTTTCATGTTTCCTGAAACGTGAATAGTTGCTGCTTTTTCTTTGTCACGACATAATAGTATATTTAAAAATGTCGTGCCAATTTCTTAGATGTGTCCTGAGATTGTAAAGACCGAACCAATACTCTAGGAAATAGATGGCACGCTATTTTGTAAAATAGGAAATAGGCAGACTGCTCAATGATGACAATACTCCTTAGTTTCAGCCCCAATGTTGCAAATCTAAATTACGCTGCTGAAGAAAGCGGGAGCAGTGTGGTGTACTCCCCTTGGTCCCATAAAAAGGATGGTGGTCACAGAATATAGCATTTCCTTGTTACCATCAATGTGTTTCACTGTGATATGCAGTAAACGGGTATACTGTCAGCTCTCTCAAAGACGTTCAAAAGTGGCTGAGGGACAATATAAAGGGCTGAGCGTAGGACTTTTGTATTTGGGCGGACACTTTGCCAGCATTACAATATCTACCACAACACTACAGTAGTTGTGAAAAAATCTCATCATTAATTTAAACGCAACAGAAGCTTGAGACATTGAGAGTAATGCCTTCAGTAAACCCACAGCGTGGGAGCCCGGCTGCAAATGTATTCGTCCTCCAGCCGGACTCAATCAGTCCAGAAGCAACAAGTACGAAGGAACATGAAGCAAAGTTTCAAGCGGCGTAACACGAGAACCAAACTGCTCCAACTAATTTGGACCTTCCGCTACCCAAGCTAAGTATTCTGGTCTACATTATTCAGTGCAAACTCATGAGGGGCAATGACAGAAGATGGTGCAAAAGCTCCCCGTGTAATGAGGCCGGTAATTAGTGAGCTGCCGGAGCTGGCTGGGTTGAATTTGTGATCACAGCAGGGCATCAGCTGCTCAAGGTTACAATGTTCTCTGTGGCAAGTGAGCATCACTGCTGTGTGTGTGTGTGTGTGTGTGTGTGTGTGTGTGTGTGTGCGGAGGGACGGGGTACGGGTATTTTTGGACGCTTCAATCACCGTGAGTGCTGTGCACAGATTGTAGCATGTAGCCGCACAGACGTGGCTTAGCTACAAGAAACAGAATCCCATCCAGCTGTTCCAGCGGCCGAGCCGGAGCGGCGGCCTTCTCCATACAGGCTACATCGCAGTTTCTCTTATTTCTGCGATCGCTATGAAATCTTCTGTTTTAAGTAGTTTGTTTGTGTTCTTGGCCCGCTTACCGTTTGTAGGGGAGCTTCTGTTTCCTCTTGTGGCAGTCCATTACCCAATCCTTCCGTACGATGATGCCCCCTGCTGATTTCACCTGGCTGTACTTGGGGGTGTTGGCGAAGGCACAGCTGCAGATTAGTGGTCCAAAACAGACACACAAAGACACACAGAGACACACACACGGTTACATCACTGGAGAGAATCTAACAAGGGCAATAGTCGCTCTGACAGCAGAGATCAAGATGCAATCAAACTGAATTACTGAGTGCTAATGGGGCCGTTACTCAATCAAGCAATCTGTTTTAATGATAAATAATCAACTGCAGATAAAAGTCTCATGAAAAAAACATCTCTGGAACAATTAAGAGGCCATCATTAAAACAAATGTTTTATTAAGCAATATAAATACATTATTTTGTCATAAGCCACGTGCCATAATATTTAAATCTATATTGACTGCAATGAAATAAGCAGTTATGCTTTGATGATATTCTCCAAAGAAACATGTTAAAGATCTGTTTCACCGACTGTGATAAAGTATTCATCCTTTTCATTATGTTTTGATCTCATCGTCTGCCAACATCATGCAGTTTCACCGTGTACACAGTTGCATTTTATGTCTGGTATTTCTCTTTATGGAAGCATAATTCTGAGCTGTCCTTGACAGCAGAGGACTTAGTTTATAGTGCTGCTTGCGGCAACAACATTTTGATGTGGTGGCAATATTAAAATCCAATTTGGTGACGTGTTTTTCTGTGAAAACTGGCAAAGACGGTCACGTACACTAAACAACACTATCATTAAAACTAAATGAACACAAACCAGTCGGACTCCAGTGTTGGCATTGCTTTACTACTGCAGGTAATTAAAACAAGCTACACGTTGCCTTTAAAATATTCGTAACCATAACAAAAAGACGCTCGGTGGATTCTCCGTATCACCGCTGTGATGCAATACATCACAATAAGCTGTGGAATAAGTCTGGAAGTAAGAATTAATTAAGGTTCATAAATGTTGAAGCAAAGGCATCTCAAGCATACACTTTCCACACGCCTGCTTCATACTTACATGAGGTGTGTGGCGTCGGGTGTCCAGTCGGGTCGATATTTAGCGCCCATGTCCAGAGCCTTTTCCCTCAGCTCCCCTCTGAAGGGGTTCTGGAAGCCGCTGAGGACAAACACGACTCCGTCCATCAGCCGTTTGAATGGGACCTGCTGCCCGCTGGCTTTCTGTTGTTTGGGCTCGGGTTTGGACTGGCTCTCCCGCTTCTTGTCGGCAGACTTCTGTAATGGGGAAGCTGGAGAGACGATATGCAGAGTCAGATAAGGTAAAAAGAAAAGAAAAGCTCTTTGTGTTAAGAGTCAGACGCGGATGTAAGTGTGTTACCTTTGGCGGTGCTGGAGCTTGGCGTGCCTGCAGGACTCGGCTTGTGTTTGGGGGTCGAAGCCTTGCCCTCTGGCGAGCCTGCGGGGCTGGTTTTCTTCGAGGGTGGAGGGCCGGAGGCAGACTGACGCTCTTTGCTGAAGTCAAATTTTCTTTTTGCTGGTGTCTATGGGATAAAAGAAAATGTATGCAATCACTAAGGAATCGGTACCTTTTTAGAATGAAAAAATGAAAGTGCATCTGTGTGTCTAAGAAAAGGTTCAGATACTGTCGGACGGTAAGTAGAATAACATAGACTGCCACCAACTTCCATTTCATTTAATACCAGAACTAGGTCATCCAACAAAAGTGCATAAAACTGATGTGCTAAGCAAAGAGCCACGGTTGAGCCGTCTGACAAAAACTGTCCCTTCAGTATGAAAAAAACAAGGATTCAGCAGATTTTAAAATAATTAGCTTTTAGGACAAAAGGTTGAGAATCAATTACAATAGGAAATTGGAAACAGAACTGCAGTTACTGGAATATCGTTTTATGCTACTTTTTGATGCATTTGTGCAGCTCTAAATCTTTCTGTGTCAACATCAAAGTGATATAAAAATGATATTGACTTTTTTTGTTCAGTATGGGCTCAGGCAGATATATTGATTAATTTTAATATGAACCAAACAAAGCAATATTTCAAAGGTGTTTTTCTTTTCCAAAGTTGATGAAAGCTGCAACTGTTGCACACAAAAAAAATAATTCAATAAATTGTATTTAACAAAAAAGAAAATGTTTTAACAGAGTGTTTAAAACAAAGCAATGAGCAAAAGAAAAAAAAAAATCAAGAAACTTGTTATTCTTCATACTGAAATATATAAATAAATGTTTCATATATTTGTTTTCTTTTTTAAATTCAAGTCAAGTTTTTACACTATACTTTCCCAAACATGATATGGTTGTTAAAATTCCCTAAAACTGTCAGATCCCATCCTACAACCAGATGTATTGCTTCTGCGTGTTATTCTTCTCTATGCACCTTTCCTGTTGTCTGCTCCTAATGAGGCAAAATCTGGCTTTCCTCCAAAAAACGGTGCTGATGTTTAGTACCTGTGGGGAGGCGGAGCTGGAGGAGGAAGCTTGGGCTGACGAGTGGGAGCCGCCACCAGCCTGCAGGGCAGCAGCAGCGTAACTCAACCTCTCACTCTGAGGAGATGCTGAAGACGGAAAAGTGCAGAGTGCTGGTGAGGGAACAAAGTAGCTTGATAATAAAAAATGTCTTTGAAAAATCCCTTCTTGGGATTTTTTCTAATTAGGCTTTATTTAAATAGCTTTAAATAAAGCCTAATTAGTGCTCTCTTGGCACTTTTTTTAATTTGTCACCGTGATTAGCACCTTTAATACTATACAACATGACGTGGTTGTTAAAACTCCCTAAAACTGTCAAATCCCATACAACCAGCTTAATTTCCTCTGCTTGTTCTTCTTCTCCACAAGGACATGAAGGCTTTTAATTGGGCTTCAGCGGCTGCTAAGTTTAAATGAATGGATCTACCTTTGAGTGGGGTACTTGACTTTGTTGCATTGTCCCGACTGAAGAAGAGACTGCCAGGTTGAAGACTAGGACTCTCTGAAGGAGACTCCTCTTTCACTCTGAACTGTCCCAACTTTGTCAGTTTCTGGCAGGAGAGAAGAATGAGAAAATTAAAACCAAACGAGAAGGCGGAGGGAGTAATAATGCAACACACGCTGTGGTGAGAAGGTGTGCCTTGTTTTAGCTCTGGAAATATACATATTATATATGTCCAGGTCAAAGTAAAAGCAGTGCATCGCTAATCTTACAGCAACATGCTTACAAAAAAAAGCAAAAAATGTTTTGAGAACAAGACTTTGCATGACTTACCGGGGAGGATGTTGGAGGAGGGTCATTTTTATCAGGTGGCGAATGAAACTTAACAAAGGCCAGTCCGTATGCTATGTTCTGCAAAGTACACGGACAAATTCATTTTAGATTTAATCTCACAAGTCACAATGAATAAATTCTCATCAGCAGAACCGACGCTAGAACTCGGCAATATGGTCAAATGCTATAAATTAAATAAATGTATTACTTTATTATAATTTTTTTATAATACACAAAAGTACAATAAAAGTGCTGTGATAATATTAGAAAATGGTTACATTTTTGGATTCTGTTAATTCAAAGTTGATAGGATTTGTCAGTTTGCACTGTGTTTTGATTCACACAGTTGGGCGCTTACCTTGCTGTATGGCTGGCTGCAGACAATTTTCACTCTGTCCCACTTTTCCTGTGCCGAGCTCTTCTGCAGCTGATGGGGCCCAAAGAAACGCACCCGGTTCATGTTGGTGCCGTTACGGCTCTCCGTGGGGGACATAAAGGACGACGTGACCAGGAGAACCTAGGAAAGATTATTATCAGAGTATAAAAGGAATAAAACACAGCAGCAGAGTAATTACAATAATTAGGAGATATATGTTGTACTTGGTTTGGTTTGCAAGAATACCTCATAGTCCTGGTCTCTGACAGCTGAAGAATTCCCCACAAGCACCTCGATGAAAGCCGACCCTTCATTTCCAATATCAATACTGTGCACCTGCTCCTCCTTCTCCAACTGAGAGACGAGTAAAACACAAGTCAACAAAACTTACGATAGAAACAAAGACAAAAGAGCTCCGAGAATAGCTGAAAGAGGTTAAAGTAACCAATCCCTATGTTGTTGTAATATGATTATGCCAAAGACATACATTCACACATATGTGGGAATAGAACAACTGCTCCTCTGTAATGTGGATCTCCTCAAAATAATGCCAAAGTGCCTTTAACATAGTTTGTCCAATTGTATAACTTATACACTTACAGCAACAGGCAAGAGGTGAAAAGAGACAAAGATAATAATAATAAAACATTTTATTTGTATTGCACTTTATATTTTAGCAATCTCAAAGTGCTACTGAGCAGAATAAAACAAGAACATTTGTAAGATATATTTAAAAGCAGAGCCTGTAAAAGATATTTTAGCAGTACGCTTTCTTAAAAAGGTGAGTTTTCAGGTCACGTTTAAAAGCCTCTGCAGTCTGTGGGGCCCTCAGATGGTTTGGGAGGGTATTCCACAGCCTCGGAGCTGCAGAGGAAAAGGCCCGATCGCCCATAGTGCGGAGCTTGGTTCTGGGGACTTGGAGGGTGTTTTTGGTTGCAGAACGGAGGGTGAATGAGGAGGTCTGGAGCGTGAGTAGTTCTTTTAGGTATTGGGGGGCATGTCCATGAATGCACTGATGCGTGAGGAGGGAGAGCTTATATTGAATTCTATGCGTGATGGGGAGCCAGTGTAATGATTTCAGAACAGGGGTGACGTGATCGTATTTGCGGACTCTTAGCAGTATCCTGGCAGCGCTGTTTTGGATATGTTGCAGTCTCTGGATGTACCTGGTAGACTTTCCGACAAGGAGAGCATTGTAGTAATCCAGTCTGGACGAGACAAAGGCGTGTACAAGTTTCTCTGCATCTGTCAGGGTGAGTGTTGGACGGAGTTTGGCGATGTTCCTGAGATGATGGAAAGCTGTTTTGCAGAGGTGTTTGATGTGGGTGTCAAAAGTGAGTTTGGGGTCCATTTTAACACCAAGGTTGGTGACAGATGAGGGGAGAGGGACATTTTGACCAGAGAAGGTGATACAGGTGACAGTGGAAGAGCGGAGCTGATGTGGTGTGCCAACTAGGATGGCTTCTGTTTTTGAACTGTTTAGTTGAAGAAAGTTGAGTTTCATCCACGTCTCTATGTCCTCCAGGCAGGTGGCATAATAGTATAATATGTTGTTGCCTTTTCTTCCAGAATCAGTTAAAAGCTTTGCAGTAGCAGCATTTTGAATTAACTGTTAATTTACTTGCATCTCATCCCAAAACATTAAAGACAACTGCCACCGTTGCGAAGGTATTATGTGGTCAAAAAAGGACTCATAGCAAAATGTGCATGCAAGTTGGAGAAGGTATTAACATTAAGACAAAGCAGATGCAGGGATTCTCAAAAGGACACAAATATGTCAACAAAGGAGAAGTGGGAGTGGAAGTCAACATGTCTGCATTGATGACCACATACTTGTATAGAATCATTTTCTTTAGTGGAGCAACAGCAGGAGGGAAACGGGCAATAGGAGGCATTGCCAGTTCTGTGAAAACCCAGTAATGTAGATTTGAGCACAAGTGTTTAATTTGGATTGAAAAAAAAACATACCTGCAGAATGACCGAGATCTGCTTCTCCCCGGCTCGTGCTGCTTTCCATTTCCTGTAGGTGTCGGAGCTCAGCAGGTTGTCTGCTTTGTGGGTCTGTTTGGCATCAAGACAACAAGTGAGTGGAAGGAAGGAAGGCTCCTATTTGGCTAAATATAAATACACAGCTGAAAAACGTGCTATCAGAACACACAGAGGAGACCATGTTTGTACAAATGCAATGCAAGTGAGAAGTGAACTTACGGTGTCCTCGGTGCTGCAAGACACGACGTGTTTGAGTTGGATTTCTGGCATGTTATTGATGGTTCTGAACAGGTTGCAGATTAATTAGCCAGCTGAAGGAAAACAAAGCAATCGGGCGCTTGTTTTTACGACGAAGCGATATCGTAATTAACTAATCAAACATAACACACATAAAGTGGTCTTTCAATGGCTGTAAATTCAGCCTCGACAACTGAAGTTAATTCACTTTGCTGCTGATCTCCCGTCGGCTACCGTGAAAGCATGCTAGCAAACAATAGGCAGTGAACTTTTACTGCTTCGCGTGGTGATTTTAAAACACCTCAGGGGCGTTTACGCACGAGCCTATGAACTTCTTATGTGTATAAAATAATAGCCGCTTACTTTGGCTTTACAGTAAACACGACAATATTTACATTAACGGTTTTAATGTTAAGATAAATGTACATGAAGGCGAACTCATATTCCCACCAAAAGCCTGTGTTTCGCAATGACGCAACTTCCTCTTTCCAGCCAATGAGAGAGCTTTGTTTTCTTCTTCTGCAGTTCAATAGCAGCATCGTCGCAGTTCTATCGCCACCAACTGCTCAGAATGTGTACGAGAACGAGAATGAGACAAATGTATCACCAAATACCTCATATACCTATATGTGCGCACATATGCAAATATTACATATCTATCATATACAATATATAAATATATATATATATATATACATATATATATATTTATATGTATATAATATATGTATGTATATATAAATGTTTTACCTTTATATAACAACCTACAAACATTATAGGTTGAGCTGTCTGAGCAGATTTTCTTCCACCAGAGGAACATATATATCCTGTCTGAGGATCACTTTGATCTAGACATGCTGTAGTTGCTGTTACAAATGCAACTGGAGCGGCAGACTGATAAGACCAAATCAAATCACAGTGTTTATGTGCAAAGAAAAATAGCCACAAGAAGAAAAGACAAAAAAATAAATAATTATCAAACCTTTTCATCTTTTATATTCAAAAAAAAGCTCTGGCAAATTAAGGCAAACAGTCAAAGAGGCAGGAATTGTTCGATATGGAGATTAGGAAAGAGATAGACCATTAGATTTTACAGAGATCACACAATGAATGTGCAAGATATGCAATAACTGAAAGTTACATAACCGAAGCATTACTATCAGTGTGATAATGAATGTGAAGTCTAATGTGAGTTTAATGAAGCAGGTGAATCATGAGTTATTGCCACAGTGAGCTCAAAGGATTTCCAGGTAGATTGCTGTCTCTGCATCGGCCACAGCGGTACTCTGTACCTCTCTTGTGCCTCTTACTCGGAAACCTTGTCTATCTATTCCTCCGTCCTCTCCTCTTTTTCTTCTTTCCCCACCTCTTCTGCCCATTGGACGGATCTGAAAAAAAAGGCAGATGTTGCTAATCCAGAATTTTGGGAATTACCGATTTAGGATATTTAGCGATTTATGTTTATGTAATGCCCTCTGTTGCCAAGGACATAACCAACCTGCTTAGTATGGACAAAAAGAGGTGTGCAGTTCTGGTATACGAGTTGGTAGCTGCCGTTGGTGTAGATATGAGACACTTCTGTGCAGTTAATGTAAAGAGGCATCTGGTCCTGATAAATTCCCATTCCTTCAGGGTACACGGCTGGACCTCTACTCAGGCCATGTCTGAGAGGAGCACAACAAGTACTTGAAAACTCACGAGCAAGTGTGACGAACACAAGTGAACATTTAAAAGGCTGATTTGTATTTTACTACATACTTTCCAGCTCTCTTTCGGCAGCAGTAGAAAAGAAGAGACAGAAGGAATATGACCAGGCAAATGGACACAGCAGGTATCACCAACCACAACAAAGGTGCCATCTCTGTTTATCGACAAAAAGAGCAGCGATGGATCAGCATATGATGTAAAACTATAATGCAATACAAAGTTCTGTCCACGCCTTGTCATACATGGATTATGGTACGCCATTTAAGCTTGATATAATGGATTCACAAAAACATAACAAACTAAGCATTGCAATGGTAAGGACTATAAGATGGACTGCAGCCACTAAAAAGCTTTACTCATAGTACAATAAAGGTACATCAACATAAGGTCGTCTTTGCAACACTCCTTAACTTATTCTCTTCTACTTGAGTTTCCAAGCTCTAGGCATGCTGCACAGATGTTTCAACACCATCCCTACACCAGAGTAAGTAAACAAGAGGCTGTGTTTTTGTTTGTGTGGAAAAACGGGGCTTTGAACACACCTTCTCCTCCATGCAGCAACATCAGGGAGTCGTTTCCCAATGCGTTGAAAGCGAAACAGATCACAGTCTGAGGTCTGTCCATGCGGCCCCTCAGAGTGGCCGTTAGCGCGTCAGGCTCAGAAGTTACTGACACGTTGTAGTCACCAGGTGGAGTCGTCCCATTCACGCTCCAGGTGACTGCTGGTTTGGGGTTGGAGTCAACTGAACACTGACACAGCACCTTCAGATCCTCCACAACACAGGTGGAGAGCTGAAGGATGGCTGGTTTATCTGTGTGAGAGAAAGAGTCCAAAGTTAAAGATATGCCTAAAAGCATTTCTAAAGCTCACAAATTAACATGACATATCTTCTTTGTTTAGTCCGTACAAAATGAAAATGTTCAACTTTTTTTTTTGTGCCAATTTGGAGGTTATATATTGGATAGTTTCTTGGTCTGGACCAGTAACCTTCTGGACTGTCTGCTTGCAAGTTAACCCTTGTATTGTGTTCATTTTTTTTGTTACTCAGCAGGTGTTGTGGGTCTGATGGACCCGCTGTATTTTGGGTTTTTAAATTCAACACAATCAAACAATTTTACTAAACAGACACGCAAGGATTACATTGTATATTCAGCGCAGTGGGCTGAGAGTCTCCTCGACCAATCAGGTTCCGTGCTGTGCAGTGGACCCTCATGTCCCGGGTCACGTTGAACACCCGGACCGTGTGCGTGCGCTGGTGGAGGTGCACCGTGCGGCCGTGTTGAATATAAGACCAGCGGTACTCAGTCACCGGGGGGTCAGCTTTACAGGAGCAGACCAACAAGGCGCTGGCCCCCTCCAGCACTAGCAAGGACTGGACCTGAACCACTACATCTTTTGGTGAAACTACAGAGCATGAGAGAAGAAGAAGAAGAAAACAAAGTGTAAACTGAACACAGAAACACAAATATACATGTCAAAGCAAATATACTTGTCAGTACAATGCTCACATGTCACATGCAGATCCCTCGATACGCCCACTGCTTGTGCTCCCGCGTAGCTGACTTCACATCTGAGCCTGGGTTTCGCCAGGTGAGACACGGTGAAGGACAAAGGGGCCAGTAGCATCGGCCTGTGGGGCTCTGGGTGGAACGTGTGAACTTCTCCAGGCGAGGTGCTGTTCAGCTGGGCTCCTCTCTCCCAGATCCACTGCAGCGCTGGAGGTCTGGAGGGGCAGTGATAGCTGACGGAGCAGTTCAGGCTGACCAGCTGTCCCTCTGTGGCTGACAACATGCCGCTGATGACGGGAGCCTCAGGGGTATCTGACAGTGAGGACAATCTCCATCATTACTGTGTTTCTTCTGCTGATGTGTGTTTCATTGAAGATAAATACAAATATCTACAAAAGCACTGTGCAGAATTTTATACAAAAGCCATTATTGTGGATGATGTGTCCTCCCAGATGTTCACATTTTTGTAGATATAGGAGCTATTAATCAATCAGCCCATATGTGATTGTGTATTCAAAGTGATTTTTTTTTAAGGTGGATGATTCCACAATCTTTAGTTAGTCTTCATCATTTTTATCAAAATGTAAAAGTACTTGTTGATAAATGATCATTTAATCACTATAAAAAGTGTTTTTTATATTCATTATTTGATTTATGTTTTGCTATGCTTGGCATGCAGCTGAACTAAAGCAAAAAAACGTCCACCGACTCAAACTTCTGCACTCAATATGCAATATACAATTGACATTTGGGGATTTTTTTATGCAATTGGTCATGTGTCGGAGATTCTCTAATGTGTATCTGCATTAAAATATAGTATGTATGCTTCATATTGATTCTAAAGCCTTGGTACACATGCATTATAAGCTTGGTAGAGATCCAAAGAACAACTGCTTTTATTGGGGGACATTAAGGCAGCACAGTGACACCCTCACTCACCCAAAACATCCAGATTGAAGCGAGTTGGCCTCCCCCAGAGTAAGTTGTCGCCTGTCTTCAGAGCGATCTCAAACACTTGTGAGTCATCCTGGCTGATCCTCTCCATCTGCACTGAGCAGTCTCCCTCTGGAGTTCGCCCAAAGAGGGACGTCCGGCCGAGGAAATCCCGGCTCACTTGATCTCTGTCTTCGCTGTTAAAAGCGGTGCTGCGGAGAGGGAAGAAGCGGCCGCCGCCTCTGAACCTCAGCCGCACGTCGACCTTCTCCTTCCTTCCCCTGATAGGAGCCAGAGGTGTAAAAGAGCAGGGAATCACCACACAGGAGCCCACCAGCGCTTGGACATGGCCAGGGACTGAGGGCACAGGAGAGACAGCCTGGACCCTCCTCCACAGACTGGCTGCTGTGATAGAGAGCAAATGATAATGATCAACACACAGGGCCTGAAGACAGCAGGTTTGTTATCAAGTCATCCAGCTGTATAATTTGGCCTCTTGATCTTATGCGCTTGATGCCTTATGCGCTTGATGACTTCTTAAGTTGTAACTTGACCACCGTGATTTCAAAGAAAATTTCAGGAGTGCATGGCCGATTAAAACGTGTGTTTGAAGCTACAAAGTTCTCACGGGTCTAACTCAATTAAGCTCTTGATATCTTCGAGAAAGATCATCACAAAGAGTACATGATTTAAGCTTACATGAGCTTAAGTTGTATTTTCCGGCACTGTCTGCGAATGCATAGACCCAGAACAATTTCGCAACAGATTTATACTTAGAAAAGGGAAGAGGGTAACTGCACTTCTGACTCTGGAAAATCTACTACTTAGTAAATACTTTAAAATCTAAATGATCTTGATTATTTCAGGAAACATTTGCATATGTGTTATCACAATGTCATCAATGTGAGGGAGCTAATTTATAAAAAATGTATAAAAAAGAAAGTATTCTCATCTATGAATATAATGTATTCATCCACTACAGTATTCTGCAGGAGACATTCACCGACACAATCTATCCATCTGCTATAATAATTATAGTGCTAACAGAGCCAACAGGGGATCATTTATGGAGGTGACTGAATAATTAATTTCATTTTTACAGAAATCTGAAGAAAATCCAAGTATAAATTATTAAATTACTCACCAAACATCAGAGGACACAAAAGAAAGACACTGTCCACATGCATGACTGCAACGCTGCTCTGCCGGCTCAGACAGAGGACAGGATGAACAATGGAGCAAAGAGGGGGAAGTTGAGAGTGTTTTATTCTGCTGCTGGTATGACTTCACTTTGATGCTTCCACTCACCTCTTCAACTTTCCCAAAATCGTCAATATCTTCTATGATATTCATGTCGTGTATGTTGTTTATTCATTAGACACTGCTGAACTTATCAGAATCAAAGCCTGTTTTATTGTGAAGGACGCTACACACACAGGGGATTTGGCTTGGTGATTCGTACGTGACAATAAACATAGTGCAATAGTTAGTAAAAGATAAATTTAAAAATAGGAAATAATGGCTTCATGACTATAATTTAGGAATTAATTAATAAATGATGGCTTTTAAAATCTGCAATAGTAGCTTTCCAACAATATTCACATGCTCATGCAAGTGGTGGAAGAAGGAACTTTTTGGAAAGAAAGACCTCAGCAAGTATTTGACAACACATGACAATGACTGAGTCACTCTCATGCTGTTGGCCATTTCCTCAAAGTCTTCCACAACTAAATGTTTTCATTTCTGTTGACACAGACCAAACCTATTCCAGTGGGATAGCAATAAAAGTTCCATTGAAAGTTGAATACACCTGATTAATGATTCACTTTTCTGTCTGACACAGATTTATAGCTCTAAAATCGACAATATATATCCGTCAATGTAACTAGGTCACCGTAGTTATGTAAGAGGATGAAGCAAAGGTCAAAAGTGTGAATCTTTGTACTTACAATAGACTGTTTAGTCTGTTCATATATATATATATATATATATATATATATATATATATATATATATATATATATATATACATATATATATATATATACACAAATAAGACGGCTTTACTAAGTCTTATTTTTCCTTTCAGATTTTGAAGTCACAGTATGTCATGAAAATGCATGCAATGCATGCTTCGATAATTTTCTTCACCTCGTGTGCTACTCCCGAGTCTCTTGAGGGAATTGGCGCCTTTCTGCAAGATCAAACAAAAGTTAATCAGAGGTCCACTTTGTACTATGGACATGGACTTCTTGAATAGGTGGTATCACTGCTGACAGCGAGTCGTTGCACTCCGCCTCCCTGCACCTTAAGACGGAGGACAAAAGCTCTGCTGCAAACACTCGTGACTGCAATGGCAAAACTACAAATGTGGGCAAGTAACACAGAACATAGCAACCAAATAATTCTTTAAGGTAAGCAAATGATTCCTGACTGAACTGTACGTTTCATAGTTAGAATTTCAACTGTATGTTATTGCCTTGACATCTTGTTGTGTATTTGTTTTGTTCCATTCAACAGTATTTGCTTAAGCCATGAACTCAGCTCAGCAATTGGTCCGGTCCCAGAGGGACTTGCTGCTGAAGTGGACTCTTGACCACCCGGCACCTTTGCTGCGCTGGCTGCGTGATGCTGAGGTGCTGTCCTCTGCCCACTACCTGTCTCTGCTGGAGAGGTCACCTTCCAATGCCGTGGCCCAGGCTCTCGAGATGGTGTGTGCCACCGAGGAGAGCTGCAGAAAGTTTCTGCAGGTGCTGAAGGAGGTGCAGGATTATTACGGCAGAGATCTGCAGCTCTGGGTGGAGAGACACTGCAGAGACGATCCCGTCAGTAAGCCAGCGCCTGCACCTGTGGGAGCTGAAGGTCAGGATGCTTTAATATACTGGTGATGACTGTGAGAAAACGTACGTTTTAAGTGTAAGGAACTGTAAGGAATAATATTGTTGGCAATGTTTTGCCTGCCAAAATGACAGACTGAAACAAAATCAAGTTTTCCTGCATGTGCACAGAGGTGTGAGAAGATTATTAACAGAGTACAATCAAACGTGATGTCTTGCCAAGTTTTTTTTCGCTGACTTTGGCGATGGAGGACTGTAAATGTAAAAGAGTTCTTGGAATGGCAAAGTCTGTCTGCCTGTCAGTCCTCCACTTTGGTCAAGACGGAAATATCTCAACAACTGTGCATGGATAAACATACCCAGAGGATGATTCCTTTTGACTTTGTATTATGACTTTTGTAATCTCATTAATATCAAATGCATTATTTACCATATGAATCCTGTGATATCCACAGAGAAGAAGCCTAAAGGCCCCATTGCTAAACTGTTCAAAGGAAAAAGCAAAGGATTCACCCTGACCACGGAGGTTAAAGGTATGGCTTTATTATCATATGAAAAACTAGATATTAGAAAATTATTTATATTATTTCGAATGTCTTTTCTTTCTAGTGGTAAAACAAATACTTAACTTGACATGTTTAAAAATAGATTCAAGCTAAATGATCTTCATTGTGCAGCTAAAGCAGAACTGAAACCCGGCAGGAGTGTGAAGCAGGCCAACATCCGAGGTGCGTCATCATCTTAGGAAACTGAAGGAAAAAATAAGTAAAAAATACAGAAACACTGTTTAAGTAATTGTAGTTTGTTGACAATATATTTCCTCTTCCTGTTCTTCACTTCAGTTCCTATTTCTGCTCATAAAACAACCCTTCTGAAACGCACAGAGCGGTTGAAGTGCTACTCAGAGGGCGAGGGCGTGGCTTCAAACTCAGCTTCTCACATCGAGATCCGCTACACTGACCTCTTTGTGACGGAAGACGACGACTTAGTTGACAGCAGCCAACATGAGTACTTTGACCTGGCGAGCAGACGAGCTCGCATCTATGTCCACCAGGCTTGCCAGCGTATCCGGCCGGGCCATCTGCTGAGCCCCCAAGGAACATCGGGGCGGCCCCCCAAACGGGTTAAAGTGAAGGGTATTGCTGGTATTGGAAAGAGCGTGGCAGTTCAGAGACTCGTCTATGAGTGGGCGATTGGGAAGAACATGCGTGAGTTCACCTGCGTTTTTGACCTGCGCTTCAGAGAGCTCAATCTGATCGAAGCACCACTGAGCTTATTGGAGCTGCTTGGAGAACGGTTCCGGTACCTGAAGTCAGCTCTGCCGGACCTTTTCACGTCGCCAAGCTCTCTGCTCTTCATTTTAGATGGATTAGACGAGTTCAAATTCCCCTTGGACTGGAGCAGTCCTGACAAAAGCATCGACGTCCATTCGCGGGTGCCGGTGTCAGAGCTGATGGTGGCTTTAATCAAGGGAAGCCTCCTCCCAGAGGCGTCAGTCATTCTCACGACACGACCGTCCACTCAAGCTCCCAAACGTTTCTTCCAGAGATGTTGTGTGGTGCTGGGCTTTGAGGAGGACCAGGTGAAGGAATACACGGCCAAGTTCTACAAAGACAGGGACGTTGCTGAAAAAGTCTACAATTACATCTTGAACAATGACAACCTTTTCGTGCTGTCCTTCATCCCTCTTTATTGCTACATCATCTGCACCGCCATGGCTGAGTTCTTCTCTCCAGGCTATCCAGACGTCGGTGACTCAAAGTCTCTGGAGCTAAACCCGCCCAGAACAGTCAGCGAGGTATATTTCTGCTACCTGTTTACGGCAGTCAAGCACCATGCGCTGAGGGGAAGTGCAGAGAGAGGCACCCCGAGATCTGAGGTTCTCTCACTGGCAAAGCAGCAACTGACAAACCTGGGGAAACTGGCTTATGAAAGCCTTCTCCAGAAAAAGATCATGTTCAACAGAGCAGATTTGGAGAGCTTTGGTGTTACACCTGCTGATCTCCAGAGCACCTTTCTCTGTCACATCCTCCAGCCTCTCAGAGAGGAGACGGTGGAGATGTTTTCTTTCTTCCACTTGACTGTTCAAGAGCATCTGGCTGCGCTTTACTGCGCAATCAACCTCTTCAGCCAGGACGACATAATCCAAGCTCTGGACTTCTGGTGCTTTGGGCTACCACCACCATCCTCCACAGCTGAGCCCCTGCAAAACACAGACCTCAGCACGGACAAGCTGGAGAGCCTCCAGATGTTCACGCGCTTCTTCATGGGAATGCTCCGAGCTCGGCTGGCAGGTCAGTTGGATGGCCTTGTTGTGTGCCCCGTGGAGCGAGCGGGTGGCGCCCCCGCCCGGCTGGGTTTGTGGTTCCAAGACCAGTTTAAGGGTAGAAAGCTCAAGAACCAGGTCGCCCTGAATCTCCTCCACTGCCTGATGGAGTTCCACACAAAGGAAGCCACCAGCGTGGCAGCGCCAGAGATCAGGAATCTCAACCTGTTCAAGATGAAGCTGAGTGTAGTGGACTGTGCAGCTATGCACTACGTGCTGCAGTTCTCGCCTCACA
Organism: Clinocottus analis; assembly: GCF_023055335.1. NCBI lineage: Eukaryota > Metazoa > Chordata > Actinopteri > Perciformes > Cottidae > Clinocottus > Clinocottus analis. The sequence goes on along the minus strand of NW_027176251.1, from coordinate 10,732,258 downwards.
CGCTGAAGGAGCTCAACTTAGGCTACTCCAACATCGGAAACAGAGGACTAAACCGACTGGGGCCAATTCTACACCGATGTGAATCCCTCTAGTGAGTAACTGACTTGACTATTATGAACCTGTCAAATGATGAAAAGTACAAGTTGAATTTAATAAGTTTGGGTTTAAGTTATGATGCCTTTTTTGTGTGGAGCTTGTATCGTCTTCCTGTGTCTGCATGCTTGTCAGTCTATGTGTGGCCGAGCATGCGTGACGGATGAATGGACTGCTAAAAACAATGTTGACCTCATATTTTTCTATTCTCTTTCAGTTTGAGATACAACTGCCTGGACAAGCAAGCAGCTATTTTAGAATCAACGATTCTGAAATCAAATGAGTGCCGAGTAAAGAAGCTATAGTAAGTCTTTACTATCATAATAACACTTTTTAATAATTTCGCTTGCTATTTATATTACATTCCTGACAGTACTTCAGCTGTATAAAACAATAATTATTGGTTATATAATCAACAAATCTGAGTGACCTATAGCTGCATCATCTCTTGACAGCTCACGTGAAAAAGAAGTTGTAACTGTTCCTGTTAACAGGAAATGAAATGTAAGACTTTTAACACATGTGAAGGCCTTGGTTTGAGGGGTCTGAATTTAATGCTTGTCAAGAACTGTGCAGAGCTCCAGATACGCTGATCCTTCTGACTTGCTACGAGTCATTAGACACAACACTATGTATGTCTTTAACTGCAACACAATTGTTCTACTTGTGTGTACAGCATGTGTGGCAACAACCTGGGTCCGGAGGGGGTTTTGGAGCTGTGGAACGCGCTGGAGCACAACACCACTGTGGAGGAACTCTATCTGGACATCACCGGCATCACAGAGCGAGGAACAGAAAACATCGTCGCCTGCCTCAGCAAAAACACCTCTCTGAAGACACTGACGTAAGAATAAACTTATAAACATAAATAAACATCAACTTCTGCTCAGTGCGCTCAACGTAATAATGTGTGGAACACTGCCATCTAGTGTGAGTTAATGCCACTTACCCGACAATCTTCTCCTTCATCAGCATTGTTGGGAATGACATTGGAGAGGTGGGGAGGAGGAGGCTAAGGGAGCTGGAGCATCATCGACCGGGACTCCGAATCATTGCAAACTTTGTGGATGACCTTGGATTACTTCAGGCGTACCTGGACTGGGTGGACGAGATCCGGGCCGACAGAGACCAGATGGACTCTGTGAAGAATGCAGATGCCCTGCAGTCGGTGCTGAAGGGGCTCCAGGTGGCAGAAGAACAGGTGGAGAAAGGACAGAACGCAGAGAAGGCCAAGGAGCTCCAGGCAAATATTGAAGAGTTGCTGAAGTCCTCCAAGAATCTGATTGGAGGAAGACAAGTTATGTAGCAAATTGTGTGTGTGTGTGTGTGTGTGTGTTTGGGGCAGATGCTTTCATATTTCATCTACCACAAGTCAACTCACAATCTGACTTCAATCTGTAAAAGTGGAATTCATATTAATCTGTTCTGTTTGGGCTCCTGTTGACCTGGACCCTCTTTAACAACGCTAACAAATACTGAACATTATTTTATCGGCTTGATTCTTTATGACTATTAAAGGCGATCATTTGGGTCCAGCTGGGGGTTTTCTAGCTGGGGGCCGCTCAGGACTGAAGATAATGACGTGTACAGAATATGACCTAGATCTTATAGTTTATTACTATAGTTTGCTCTGATTGGAGTTGTATAAAAGTTTGTAAAAACCCACTGGGGTTTAATTGACCCTAAACTATGTTTGATTACATATTTCCATATGTTGGAGACATTCTGATAAACAGGTGATACATATATGTATTGATGCAAAGCCTAGATAGCATTTAAAATATAACATGGGTCCCTAATTAATGAAACAATAATGCCTTTTGGTCATTTGTGTATTTTGTCACCTTTATCAAACTTAGTTTGTGGCGAAAGGAAAGTTATCGCTCCAAGATGTTTGTTTGACATAATGGGTCGGATAAAAAGAAAAACATATATCTGAAGGAAAAAACAAACAATGAGGGAAATTACAAATGTACCCGTTCCTTGTGGCTTTGCACTTCAAGAGAAGGTCAACAGAATGGCACGTTAACGATGACTCTTATTTTCTCCCTCTGACTTTTCTGATTTTTAACTTGTTTTGCAATATTTTTGATAGATGTAAGTTTCTTCACTCTTTGTTAAATCAACCATCATATATTTGAAAATGTGAAAATGTACAAAAATTAATCTTTTTGTAATTTCGAACTGTTAGCAGATTATTCGATTATGTTTTTTTCCATTGTTTTACACTGCTCTACAGATATTCATTCATTATAAATAATGTTAAATCAAGCCTCCAGTGAACACATTTGTACAGCATCATTCGAAGGCGTCGCCTTTTTACAATCTCACGTGGTTAGTACACACACAGTTGAGAAAAGAAAGGCGACAAAAAAGTGAACGTTTCCTCTTAGTCAAAACTGTTGTCAGTTTTATATCTTCAGAGCATCAATCCCCTGTATTTCAATTTTTGTCCAAAAATGGATGTGTCATCAAAAGGTTTAATTGTCTGTTTTCTTACACGTCACTCGTTTCCTTTGGAGAAATGCTTTGGTCTTGTTTATGCAATTATTATAATTTGCAAATAGTATACAAAAAGTAGAGCAATTATTATTTATGTCAAAACATACATTTCTGTCAGCTGATCCAGATCACTCACAATAAGTCATGCTGTTAAGTTAAACAGCTGACTTTTCATGTGAGTTTCACTTATTGTTAAATGTGGATATACAATTTAAACTATTGTTTTCAAATTTATATTAACATTGTTTAAAAACTTCTCAAATCATGTTTAGGCATTATAACGATAATAGTTAGTATAGTCTTCAAAGCAGTCCAACAGCTGGGTAAAAACCAGAGACAGCTCTAGTAAAGACTTGAAAATGCCTCCTCCAAAAGGTGTTTCTATATCACTGCGCTCTGTTGATTTTGAGGCGGGATAATCTTGTTCCCACTAGATATCAACATTTTCACATTTGGAGATTTGTTCACAGAAGGTGAAACAAACATCTTTTGGGACTTTGAGTACTCCTTAAAAAAAATAGAACACACCTCCACCCTCCAAGAAAGCTTTGACTCAACAGACTGGAGATTGTTCAAGCAGGCAGCCACATACAACAATCACCCAGACATTGAGGAGTAGTACTGTGTTACTTCTTACATTAGTAAGTGCATTGATGATGTGACCCACATGTGACGGCCCCTGATCATTTACTGCAGGTGTGCTTGTGTCCGTAACAAGCAGATTGCGTGATGCAGAGCACCTGAGCCGGGAAGGGAACCTGCATAAGAGCCCTGCACTAGCGTCGCTCATGGCGCGGGTTTGGTGGAGCGATACCCGACCATTGCTGCTGGGCATCTTTGGGTTTTACTGACAACACCTACACACATGGACATTACTGATGTTACTGACTGCCACACTTCATACAGGTAACTGTGTTTTTATGTAAGGTAAATTAACATCCTAAGTTATCCTCAACTGTCATCTTCGCCGTATTTGTCATGGCCTAAGAGCCGGGTTATCACATGAAACGAGATGACATGAAAACCATCACAACTCGGGCTAACCTGAAGCCATGGCCGAGAGGGGGCGTCCATCGGCTGCTGAGGGCCAGAAACAACACCTTCAGAGCCTGAGGATGAAACTATCCTGAGAAGCGTGAGAGCCAGGTTGGCTCTCGACCCCACAGCATCAGACAAGTAAAACAGAAATACACAAATAAGCTAACCCGTCACTTTAAAGACAACAGAGATACACAGAGCCTGTGGCAGGGCATGCAGACCATCACTAACTATTAACCCGTACCACAGACCTGCAACAGCAACATCTTTCTGCTAAATATAAGGATGTATTCACGGATGTCTTTATGTATCTGAGACAAGCTGTTGTTCCATCATGCTTCAAGGCCACCACCATCACCTGTGCAGAATAAATCCACTCCATCCTGCTTTAATCATCCGGTGGCGCTGACCCCCATATTCAAGTGCTTTGAGCAGCTCGTCATGTCACAAATCCTCTCACTGAGGAGGTCCAGCAGCCAGTTACACAGCACAGTGTTGAGCAGCAGCTGGTCAAGATGAGTTTTTGTGGGATTATGGTGTTAAATGCTGAACTAAAGTCTATAAACAGCATTCTCACATATGAGTCTTTTGGTGAGTGAAGGCTGGGTGGAGAGCAGAGCACATTGGATCCTCTCAGTATATAGTTCAGAGCTGTTATTGTTTTATGAACACTGCGTAAATCACTTTGACAATAAAGGCTCACGAGGGACGGATGTTAGAGTGTTAAATAATTTCAGATAAATAAGTACATATTATTGTAACACCCATGCACCGTTTAGTGACATCCTCTTTTTCAAGTCAAGCTATTTGTAAAAGCAGCACAACTTTAAGGAACTTCACCTCTCTACACATCTCCCCTGTATCTGCTTGAAGGAGCTGAAGAAAATGTAAGTCATAACTTCTTAGATGATTCATCAATTTCTTTCCTTTTTCTCCATTTTATCATGACTTCTTCCAAGTCGTGTTAAAAAAGCAGCATGTTGTTGCAGTAATCAACTGAATATTATGAAACAAATTATTTTCTCTCACACTGTGGAAACACTAAACCGGTATTACCCTTTTGTTGAATATCTCCATCACTAAGTTTCATAAAAGCCTGGCAAATTTGCAAAATTTGTTTTATTAATTAGTAATGTTTGATATAATTGTTCAATCGTCTGAGATGTTGACAGACCTAAAATAATTTAATTTAGTTGACTTTCAGTGGCTCAGAATCACATCCAGGCTACTTTTAAACCTTCACATTGATAAAGATTAAAAAAAATACAAATAGATTCAGCAAACATCTGCAAATATTGTGTTTAATAATGTTCTCATTAATAAACCCTATTCTAAAAATCTTTAATAATCTATAAATAATTAATTATGAATGAAATGCACTAAACATGCAACATGTGAATTGTTTGTTGTGTGATCTCCAGAGTTTCTG
>NW_027176251.1:10624696-10722196 GCF_023055335.1 Clinocottus analis | reverse complement strand
TCTGACAGACATTTTGATTATTGTATTATGTTCCTTTGTTTTTAAGTTCATGGGGTTTTTAAGATTACGACTTTTTCCTAAAGATATTTTGAGCGCATTAGAGTGCATAATAACAAAGATAATCATATTAATAATGAACTGTTTTCCCAGTTTCTACTGTGTGAATGTATGATAATGTAAAACACTGTATATTCACCTGAATGTTTAATTCACATAATAATGTTGGCATGTGTAAACTGAAGGGCATATTTATTTAACAGTGTGGCATTTTGTTTCATGTGATATTGTTGACTTTTATTTGTTGTTCAAACTGAAGAAGCTGTCGCTTTTTCCGCCCAAGCAGAGTGCAGTCATACCTATTTTAGTTAAAGTCGCGGTCGACATTCTTCTTTTAGGACCATGTCATGTACGTATTCTTTCAAGCCGAACGTTTCAATAAAGCTTCAATGTTGTATATAATGCACATTTGAAATCTTTCCCTTGCTACTGTGTAAGTGGTGTGAAGTGTCTTCCCGATCTTAGAAACCGGAGAAGAGAGCCTCTCTTTCAGGCGTCTCACCGTTCAGGCCGACTGCTTTGAATGAGCTCAACAAGTTTCCTTGTTGAGCTCAGAGGGGGCGTCGAGGGGATTAGGGGTCTGATAAAAAGGTAGACTTGTGCACAGTAACTCATCAGTTTTCCATTGCAGACGCATTCACGCAGCAGCGCATCTGGCAAGGTAAGCGTTTGTGTCAAGATATGAATCTGGCGACTTTTTGTCAAATTCTCAAAAAGAAAACTGTCACTGATTAGCTAAATGTGCTTGAGGCCTTTAAGTGTCAACAAATGACTATGATTTGCAGTGACCTCTATAACACATTTTTGACTGGCCATCAACATCGGCTCAGTGTTTTGACATACTCATGTGCAAAAAAGACACAAAATGATAATAATCTCATTTGAGTCACATTTGCTTGTGTTTCTAAAATCAAGGAGGACCAAAGGTGACTTACTAAACTGTGTACAGACTACTGTCTTCATGAGGACTGCTCATCTGCTTCGACTGCTCAGCTTGTTGACTGGTAATATTTTTGCTTGATGTGTTTTTTGTTTCATTTGTAACATTTTGTATAAGCTAATATTTCAAATATTAGACTCATCTCCAAATACTTAATTTCTGAAAGTTTGACTTAGACAAAACAAATAAATATAGAAAGTACTGACTCTTCATTTTTACTAAGATTATTATTAGAACACTGTTTTAGTACCTTTTCTTTTGAGTAGATTTATACTACTAGCTGAAACAAAAAGTCAGAAATGTGTAACCATGTAATTGTACACTGCAGGATAATATATGTTAATCAATAAAAAGTATTTACAGATTTCCTGATATTGTGAAAAGCATTGCCATACATAAACACTATTTGCAATGCATATGAAAAATAAGTTGAGGTATGTACTGTACATGTATTAAGAAGAAAATGGGTTGTGAAAAAGTGTCTTTGGCATCCAATGTGGTTTGTAAGAGCTAAGAGCTAACTTTGTTTCTGAAAAGTCTTTTTTTTTTTCCATGTCACTTGAATAGACTGTACAGATCTAAATATTGCATCACACTCAGCTTTGTGGTTAATCGGCTCGAACAGTAACATCTTTCTGTGCGAGAGGACATTCAGACGTGTCACCTATTTAAGTTTCTCATTGGTCTTCAAAAATAGCATCACAAAACAGAGCAACCATGACTAATGCTGTCCTCTGTACGTCCCCTCTCGACCTTTCCTCCCCCTCTCGCCCCACTCAGGCATGTCAGTGCTGCAGCGGGTGAGAAGCTGGAGCATCACTGTGCCCACAACAGTTACCGCTGTGGAGGGGAGCTGCGTCGTGGTGCCATGTCAGACACAATCTCATTCTCGGGTCGCCTGGTACCAGTACCACAGCGTGCATTATCCTGTGGTGTACGACAAGCGCAACCCAACTAAAGTGGAAGACCAGTTCAAAGGACGCACCGCAGTACAGGGTGAAGCTGCAGAGGGAAACTGCTCGCTGACGATCACTAATGTAGAGAGAAGAGACAACAACCTTATTATTTATGTTTGGATCAACCCAGACTCGAAACCAGCGCAGAAATTCCATCTTCAAACAGTAACTATCTTTGTCGGTAAGTAAGCATTTAGAATTTAGAAAATCAAAGCCGTAAAGCCAGAATTCACCTGCAAGGTTCATGTATAAAAAATTATATAATGTACGAATAAAGACTACCGTGAAAAAAACGGCAATTCTTTCAAACTCATAACTGTTTACAGCATCCAGGAAAACCAATTCACTGCACTTCAGCCACATGCAGCAAAACCATTTACACACCAGTTGTATTGCCATTATGAGCCTTTTGTTCGTGAACATTCATTTCCACATTATTAATTTGCTGACTACACTTGAGAGTTACACAGCTACTGATCCTAAACATTTCCCTTTAACAAGCTGCCAGTTCACCTTATTTAGTACGTTTAATTCACACGGTTGCTAAACTAAAAATAAAAAGTTTCAATATGTCCACGATTTCTTTCTGTTATCACTCTTCTTTGACTTCCAGAGAGAAAAGCTCCCATAATCTCCATTCAGAAGCACATTGTGGATGGGGACATGTTCCAGGCTAACTGCAGCGTTAAGTACTCGTGCCCTTTCTCACCTCCATTCCTTCATTGGAACACAAGTCCCTTTCTCAAAAACTCCACTTCAATGGCCTTCAGTGAGGACGTACTGGGCCAATGGTTGTACACAAAGACACTTCATGGTCTGGCAACGTATGAAATGCACAACAGCAAAATGTGGTGTTCTGCGCAGTTCAGAACCTTGACCACCGAAAGTCAACAAATAACACTTAACATTTTATGTAAGTGATACAGTTGTTTACACGTTCAAAATACAATGAATGACAGAAGTACATTTTCTTACTATTTCATTCTATGGTATAATTTCCTATATCCACAGACAAACCTGTCACTGTGACCCTGATACTGATGAAGGAACCGATAGTGGAGGGAGGCGGCGTCACCATGGAGTGTGCTGCGGACTGTAACCCACAACCACACACCTACATATGGCTGAGAAGACAGATGGGTTGGATCAAGGAAATAACTTCAACTGAGAGAACAAGGCCCTTCGACCACATCACAAGAGATACCTCTATTTCCTGCATCGCTTACAACGACATCGGCCCAGGGAAGTCCGACTGGGTAGATCTGGATGTTCAATGTAAAACAGAACTACATTCTATTTACTCTATTTTGCCAGAATTTACTGACTATATAATCTTAATTTGGGAATACAGAGATAAACATTCACACCAAACAGATGCTCTGCTGGCTACTGAGTAACATCACCAGCATAATGTAACGCTTAACAAGTTGCACTTATAAGATAAGTAATGCAAAGGAAAAAGGACAGTATGCAGTTTTTGCTCTTGTAATTTACATTATTGTCCTCATAAACATATTTTTAAACAGACCGAGCAATGCTGTACACTCACTTTGTTTGGTTTAGCTGGTCCCAAAACATGGCTTGGGGCTGGAGTATTAAAGAAGCAGAACTACCACTAGTATGTAGGAATGGCCCGTGGTGTGGACATTTAATACCACCTGAATGTTTGAAAATCATGACAATGTAACCTTCCTCTCTTCTGTTCCAAAGTCCACCCCCACACCCTCCATTTAAATTTTTTTTAAAAATCCTTCGTTATTTATGTACGTTGATTATGCATTGATTATTTGATCACTTTTTTGATCATTTTCTCTTCTAATAAATAACTGGAAATTGATGAGAACCGTCAACTCATGCAGTGCCTTTAGGAATCATTAAGGGTCATTTACACTTCTTAAAGTAAACAATGTGATGTGATCAAATAAATTACCTTAAGTTACCTTATCTAAGAGGAGGGAACTCCTACAGTGTACAAATACTCTGTTTCAAGTAAAACTCCTGCTTTCAAAATATTTCTTCGTTAAAAAAATACTAAAGAATTATATCAAAATATACGTAAAGTATCAAATGTATACTCATTGTGCAGAAAGGCCAACTTAAAAATAATATATATATTATGATTATATTAAGTGATGCATTAATGTGTTAAAACTGAACAACATTTGCATTACTTTATTTCCTAAAATGGAAATACTCGAGTAAAGTACAAGTACACATTAGCTATATTCCACCACTGCATGCAGTATATCTAAGATAGGTTTGAATGCTGATGAAATCATTTCCATCTTTCTAGTTGCCCCATTAATCCTGCCTGAGTCCTCCTGCCAGCTGACAGGGGAAACTCTGCAGTGTGTCTGCCAGGCTGAGGCCTCCCCGAAAGCCTCCATATACTGGACCATTGATGGAAATGACACTCTTTCATCCTCCTTCAGCATTGTTTCAGCAAATGTGGTCTCCGGGGAAATACATGTATACAGCCCAGCTCAGAGCCAATCTAACATATCTTGCACAGCCACAAACTCCCTGGGAAGCGACACCAAGCAGCTGTCTGTAGACTTCTCAAACACATGTAAGTTACTGTTGCTGTTTCCATAAACTATACATCAAAAAGCAGACCCGGTCATATTTACTAATACAGCTATTTTCCATTTACAGCCCCTTTATATTTGCTGCTGTTAGCTTTACTGCTCCCAGGGATTGGTTTGCTGTTTGGTTATGCAATGTTTATTTCCAGAAAACATTCTGGAAACAGGTTGGTAGACTTCTCTCTTTGTCAAACATAATGCCTGCACTGCTATATAATCTTTTTTATTGCTATTTTATTACCCTAAGGCCGCCACCATCGGGCTTTGTTCGCAACACTCGTGTCCTTTTAAGGGAATTTTTTACTTAATAATGATTCATTTCAAATTTTCTGAATTAAAATTCACATTTTTGCGTTTTCCTTTTTTTTAAGGCCCCAAAGTTCATCAGACGATGATGTACAACAAGACCAAACATACACCAATTTTGAACGGTAAATACAACACATTTATTCTCAACATACATCAGTAGATAACTTGGTCTCTATGTATTCATTTTAATTTTGTTATCAGATCACAGGATGAGAACGCACAATCAGGACCACGCAGACGCGAGATTGACCCTGAGGTGGACAGACTTTCCTGTGTTTATGACAATGGATATGTGATGGGTTAGAGCAGAGCTACGTCGCAGCCCCCGAAAGAGAAGGCAAAATACAGCAACAGTCAACGTGCGGTCAATGTGACTAATGATAAATAAAACATGTCGTGGTTCACAGCTGTTTTGTACTGACATACTGCGTTGCATTTTTCAATCTTTCAAGATTTTTGTTCTGTGGTTGTATTTCTGATGCACTGAGAATTAATAAAACTTCTGGCTCCCCACAGAGTGTGGATTGCAACACAGCTAACTATATAAAGTAAACTGCTGATCACAGGGAATCTGCTGCCGCTCTCTCACAGTGGGGTCCGGACCCCACGAAGGCGCATTGAAAAAAAACAACTGATTGGTGACACATTTATGTGCTGCATACATTTTCTTTATATAGTTAAAACATTTAACTTGATATATATATATATATATATATATATATATATATATATATATATATATATATATATATATATATATATATATATATATATATATTCAGAAATTAACCTTAAATTCCTATTGACCTGTAAACAGACTTACATACACAGCCCTTTGGCACTTTGAAACATAACAGGGTCCATGTTTATTTCCGCTGTGGTGAAAACTGATGTTAATGTAAACAAGGTGAGAAGAGGAAATTAATATTCAAACTGTTCCCAAGCAACAGAAACCAGATCTGTTATCGGGTAGGACTACAGGTCTACTGTTCTACGTTCTGTTGCTATAAAGATTCTCAGATTTATTTCTAGCCATGATGTCACACTGGATTTATTGGGAGAAAATACTTTACCAATAAGCCCCTATTAAGTCAACATGAGCGTGAGTTTTGCATTTTAGTTAATATTAACAAATGTGTGTCTGCACACTGTTCAGTATAAGGGGAGAGCAGTTTGTCCTAGTCGGGTTGTATATGACACGCTGTCTTGTGACACTTCACATCAGCTCATCTTTGAACTCACAAGTTATCAACTCCTCTCTTTTTTTCTTGAGACTTAACTTCTACTTGTAGGTAAGTAAATCTATTGATTTATCAAACCTAACATTGCCTTTGAAACTCCACACCTAGTGTTGTTTGTGCTGTGATCGGAGTCATGAAAAGACATTTCCTAACTCACTTTATTAAAACTCACTGGCTTGCAAACACACAAGGTATTGCAATGATCTGCAAGATGTCTGAGAGAAATCTAAAGATACAGATTTCACTTATTTTAAGTCAGATACATTGAGAAATGTTTAATAATTTGATCATTTAATTGCCGTCTCGTGACTGTTATTTACTGACAGTACTATGTGCCAGTTAATATCTCTCAATCAATGTGTTGTGTTTTTTGGTGGTGGGGCTTTATATGGTTTACATTTAGGTGAGTGGCACATACTACGCTTATGAGGTAATTAAAACACTAATCATAATCTCTGTTCATTCCTTATCAGAAACAAGTTAAATGTTTCTTATTTGGACCAAATCAGACTTTACTGATTCATCATTATTGCCACCTGTATAAAAATGATTTCTAGATTTTAACCACGTGTCTCTGTTATTTTATAAATGTTGATTGCTGTTTGTTTACTGCCTTTGGTTTAGGGCAATGGAGTCAGTGGAGACACTGGAGTCAGTGGTGAGGAGTGAGGTCATTCTCTCAGTTTACATCATTTCATTCCTCATCGGCCTGCCTGCCAACCTCCTGGCTCTCTACGCGTTCAGCGTTAAGATCCACTCCAGGCCGCTTCCGACAGACATCCTGCTGCTCAACCTGACCATCTCGGACCTGCTCTTTTTGATCACCCTGCCTCTCAAGATGCACGAGGCCGCGTCAGGCATGAAATGGCATTTGTCATTCGTACTGTGCTCCATCACCAGCTTCACGTTCTTCTGCACAATCTACACCAGCTCCCTGCTGCTGATGGCGGTCAGCGTGGTTCGCTACATTGGGGTAGCTTACCCTGTCACCTATCATCGGCTGCTCAAACCTGTCTACACGATAGTCGTCAGTGCTGCTATTTGGCTAATTTCAGCAGCACACTGCATCATCACTTTCATCATCGAGCACCACCCGTCACTTGCCAGCAAAAACTCCAGTTTCTGTTATGAGAACTTCTCTGAGAAGCAGTTGGAGATCCTCCTCCCTGTACGTTTGGAGTTTTTCTTTGTGCTCTGCTTTGTACCTCTTCTAATTTGTGTTTTCTGCTACTCGCGCTGCATTATGATCTTATACAGCCGCCCAAGGATATCCCTGATGCGGAAGCAGAAAGCTACAGGCATGGCCTTGGGGACTCTAGCTGTGTTTCTCATTTGTATGCTGCCATACAACTTCTCTCATGTCCTGGGTTACTTCCAGGGTGAGAGCCCGACATGGAGGCACTACACATTGCTGCTTTGCACCTTCAACACCTGTATTGACCCCGTCATCTTCTACTTCTCCTCCTCTTCTTTTCGCTGCACAAGTAAAAAGTCAATATTCAGGAAGCATGTACTCACTGTTTCAGGAATAGAAAGGCAGCCTGCAAGCACTGGCTAAATGTCTAATGATCAGAACGTGTGATATTGTGCAGTTCAGTTACTTACCAGGAAAAGTCGCACGTCTCGATTTTGTTGGCTACTTGGCCACAAAATATTTAGTTGAGGATCTAATCCTGCTCAAAAGGGCTGAGTTGATTTCCATACCAAACAATCACAGACAACTTTATAACAAAAACAATAAGACATGTTTGGTGCGTTTGCAAAATTCCAGATTTTATTATGTTACAGTAAATTTCTATTTTTCAATTGGAATTAACGTCCTTTGCACCCTTGACAAGTCATCCCTTGTTTACTTTAGCGTGGGCCAGCCACTCTTCTACACTCATGCATTCTGTAGGCACACATGTAGAATATACCTGCAAAACAAGACACAGGAATTGAATTCACACACAGGCAATTTATACAGTACACAGACACATCAAGTACAAGTTAATGGTGTGAATAAATGTCGGATTAAGAATGTATAGTGGGCTTTTTGAGATCAGATGAGATGTACCCTGAGGAATTTCTGTACATGAAATTTTAAGAAAATTAAAGTGTTCCTGGGACAGCATTATATTGATGATTCCATGATTTTTTTTTTATTTTGACAGAACTATTCACACATTTGGTATACTAATTGTTTTCCTTGGTCTGCAATATCTGTGCATAATATTCACAACTGCTTTGCTTACTGTCAGAAGGAAGTTACACTGAACTCTACGGCACTCTTTTACTTAACAAACCTGCAAAGAAGTTCATGAGCAGGGCCACCCAGCCTAGTATGTAGGACCAAGAGAAGCGCCAGTCACCAAAGCGCTTGCCCAGGAAGTTCACAGTCACTCCAGTGTAAATGGCCATTGCAAGCAGAACAAAGAGAGCTGGCATGGTGGGCAGAGAGGGATACATATTAGAAAAACAAATATCTGTGATCATAAAGATCATGTTAGTTGGAAGTCACCAGGTGCACCTGCTATAAAGCTACTAGTATTTGCCTGAAATTTACATTATATGAAAATTTGCCAAATATAAAACGTCATGTATGGCAGATGTGAAGTAAAAAACAAAATGAATAGGACACAATTTGGTTGTATTGTCAGAATTAATCTGAATGTACTGTACACATTACTCACTTGAAACAAAGAACATGATCCCGGCAGCAAATGAGCGGTTGAACCTCTCAAAGGCCGAGAAGTGGGCAAAGGAAAGGATTCCTGCGATGATGCCAGCAAAGCATGACATGGCAGAAAGGATCATGAAAGCTCGAGTGGCATTCCAGTAGGCTGTGGAGGAGTAAACAGACTATAAATGTATGTGCAGGATGATAAGTAACAAATATATAAACCTTTCTTTTGATATGACTTGTTTCTTACCAAAAACCTTTTGATAACCTTTCATTTGATATAAACTGTTTCATATCAAAAAGTATATAATTTTAAAATTGACCAAAAATCTATCTATTTCTGGGAATTTCCATAGACTCCTGAAACTGGAACTGGAATTTTTTTCCACATAATTTTTGCCTTGAACTTGAAACGTGCACTGCTGGTCTCACATACCTGCCATCATTAACAGTGTCATGCTGTTTGAAGCCAAGCGATCAAAAAACAGTGAAGCTATACTGTACATATAAAGGAAAACGTACAGTCAACTCTGGAGTAAATGTATTTATTTTTAGCGTTTCCTGGATCTTTGATTATTTGCTTTTGTGTGATTTTGTGTGATTTTATGTTGTTTTTTTTATTTCATTTGAACTTCTTTTCCATGTATAATGTGGTGAAACTACCCACCACTATCCTGAGTTGGTAGGCTTGTTTACATCTCGACAAGCTGCTAGATTTTGTTAAAATAAATACTACTTACAGGTTGACACAATGAAGTACTATATATTCTACTTTAAGAAGGTGTTTTTGTTTTTAGTGGGGTACTTTTATAATACACTTTTAATTTGTCAGTTGATCAGTCAGTTGATCAGTGTAGAACTTTGGTGTGCAAAATATCAGCTAGTTTTCTTTCCATATAAATTATTGGTTTCACTAAAATGTATCCTCATGATTTTGGTGATCCCCTGGCTTTTTATTCAGCATGCCAAAATGTTAAGTGCATAACACTTTGGTTTATAAGTAGTGCTATAATTAGCTAATTTTAGCATACAATTTTTTTTATTTTTAGGAGGATATAGTCTCAAAAAAACATGTAATATTCCATTTATATCAATACCTCTCTAGAAAATTAATTATTGTTATTGCACCAAATAACGGCAGTCGTTATAATCACCAGTGTAGTCAGACACGTAAACCTAGACTGTGGTGAGAGTTGCTGTGCCTCAGAGAGAGACCCACATGTAGGTGTCCAAATAGGATATGTCCCACTTACCAATGCTGTCGGTCTGCATGTAGCATTTGCCAGACATGCAGTACCTCCACAGGCCCTGATGGGCAAAGCTGCCAGACAGACGGTACTGCATCCAGTAGTCTGTGGCTGTGGAGACCACCAACAGGATGTTTCCCACAATGGCACAAAATAGGCCCCCTCCCATGAAGCTGTGCATCATGAGTGACACTGTGACAGCGGTTGAGGCTGATGCACTGTGCAAAAAGAGAAGAAGACGGGAGTCAGCAAAGTCATTTTTTAGCTACAGTTCGGGCACAATGATTTCAGGGTCTAATTAGGAAAATATATTCATATATATATATATATATATATATATATATATATATATATATATATATATATATATATATATATATATATATATGTATATATATATATACATATATGTATATATATATACGCATTTGGTAATCATACCAACAATACAATCAGCTCATGGCAACATGTGCGATCTCTCTCTCTTTCTCTCTCTCTCTTTCTCTCTCTCTCTCTCTCTCTCTCTCTCTCTCTCTCTCTCTCTCTCTCTCTCTCTCTCTCTCTCTCAAAACATGGTTTTGTATACTCACTACTGCAGCTAAACAAGTCAGGTATGTTAATTTCCTAGTCCAATCACATAAAATCTGAAACCTTAACATATCCCACCAACAGCACAGTCGACACACACATAACTGATGGTTGGTACAAATGTATTGAATACTGAAAAGGATTGTTTTAATAAGAACAATGACACAAAAACACATGGGATCATTTTTACACCTCAAAGATATTCTATATAAACAAGCGAGACTCTGGTGTATGTAGCTGCACTGCCTGCAAATAGCCATAATGGAAACACACTGATATGAACCTAACCAAAGAAACCAGCATGTCGGACACGTGTCTCGACTAGGTGAAGGGTCTGAACAACATTTATCACATATAAGGAGTCAGTTAGATCTCAAATTTGTCTCAAATTTGGCATATGATCCTGAAAAATAAATCATGAAGTAAGTAAAAAAGAATCCCAGGGATAATGTTGTAATATTACAGATTTTGAACAAAACAACAAATCTATTCATACAGAATGACTTGCTAAAGGACCTCTAGGCCCACCGGTGAGACATATACTCACTTAACACGCCATGATACACATTTCTACTTTTTTATATTTACTCCACATTCTTTCCATTTAAGTGGCATCTGCAATTATCAGAAGCACCCAGCATCATCTTACCTGAATTCCTCAGGATAAATCAACCCTCTTTAAGTATCAACCTTTCCTCAGGGAAAGAGTGAGAGAGAGTGCAAGCCAGGAGTGAGCGAAACGTCAAAGAGGAAGCCCTAGGCTGAATTCCAAAAAGTTATCCCCTCCACTTTTTTGTTGATGGAGGCAAAATCCTTTAAAACAATCGGCACAGAACAAATGCACTTGAGCGGCCGGGCCAAAAGCCACGTGACTCTTTCACACATGGGAGTATTTTTTTGGGAGGTGTGGGGGTGGGGGTCCAGAGAGAGGGGAGGGGTGATGGTGTTGGATGGAGATGGGGGATGGTCTGGGATAGGAGGCCGCTATGCCACAGTCCATGTCTGTTGTTCTATTAGACGTTCTGGAACTGTGGATGTGCAAAGGCTTGCAGTACTGCTGTGGTCAATGGAACATGCTGAAGCGCACACTTTCTTTCAGGGCGGCTGGGTTGTGTTCATGGACACACACACACGCTTAGAACAGACACATGACCAAAGAGCTGCTTAGAAAAATGACAGACTGCATGCAGCGTTTAACCTGTTCACTCTGAATATGTAATGACGACATGGAAACACTGCTACTCAAAAGCTGCCCAATACTGCGTGATACACATATACTCCAAATGGCTCACAGATCGTATTCATAATATTAGAATCAACACTTCAAAGTATTTTACACGCGTCAACATCATCTACACGGCTTGCACACTTGTCAAAACAGACACAGCTGCCACAATGACCGGATTATTGAAGGTTATTCAAGTGATACCAGCACGACTAATTACATGTCAAACGATCGGTCTTAATACTCAGAGAACTCTTGAGCAGTGATTCCATCTTTTGTAATTAACTACATAAAGGATTTTTGTAAGTCATGTAGTTTATTTGACAATGTGATAAACATTTATAGCGACCTGCATGAAACACAAATATTGTAAATCTTTATTATGGATGCATATGGATTTTGACTCAAACAAAATCAGCACCGTCTTTAAACTGCCTCTTGGGGTTTTTAGTCTGCATTAACACTTGTATACTTATGTGGTTAGTACACAAGACAACTCTGGTGAACACTTCAGCTTTTTCTTTAATGTTATCAGCTCGTCATTTACCACAGTGCTCTCCACACAAAGAATTTTACAACACAGCTGAGCTCAAATATGGTGAATGAATTATAATTATATTAATTTCGCATCATCTGTTCGGGTGCACAGATCGTCTACGGTAAATCTAACTCAACCACTGTGCACACAGACGGAAAGGTTTGAGGCAAGACAAAGAGAAACAGATGTACACTGTGGTGTTTGAATTCAAATGTCCAATCAGTTATAAGATAGTGAGGAAATTACAGGATTTCAGGATTATATATATATATATATATATATATATATACTTTTTTTCAAATATTTTTTTTAACAAATTCTGACAGAACATGATAAGGAGAGACATATTAAAATAGAAATACTTTGAAACTGACACTGAAAATACATTTAAAGGAATCCTTTTTTGAGGGAGCAAACCGGATTACCCGGTTTAAACCCAAGAACTTTATGAATTCAACTAAAAAATAATATGGTTTCAGGGAGGAAACTGGATCACCGGAGTACCCAATTGAAAACTTTTTTCTTTTACTTTCATTTATGTTTTAAAGGGGGTGTTCCAGGTGATCCGGTTTCCTCATTTAAAAACATATTTTTTACTTTCCTGTATATGTTTTGTTAGCGTGTACAATTATTGGGAGCCTGGTGTAGCCTAAAGAAGAATTCAGTTCGATAACGTCTCTCGTTCTCGTAATTCATTTCCTCAATCGCAGGTAAAGTAACAGCAGCTGCAGTTGCAAAGGCAGCGAGACCCTTGTTTACCTGAAATGTGTACTTTATCATTTTATTTTGAACCGCCCTGTTTAACAGTTGTTTTTTAATAAAATAAAACATTTGCATAAAGCAAGTCAATCCAGTAAAAACAGTAAGTAAGTAAAACAGTAATAAAAACAGTAACAGAATCCACAATAGCAGTATATAGTTATTAATAGCGCAGTCTGACCTTTACTGACCTCCATCAGCAATCACCATGAAGTGCACCAAGCTTGAAAGCAATTAAGATGGAAGCTCTCTTTTAACGTGGTGTCAGGTAGTTAACTTATTACTCGTGCCTTGTAAAACGTGGGCTTGGCATGGGTTTGTAAAAGAGCATCACTCAGTTGGGAGCATTCATGACTGATTATGATTTAGGACCAGAAGGCATTGTTTGGACATTCGGCTCATGATTTATTCAAGGCTGACGGAGGTATAATGGGATTTTGGACACAGGTTCGTCCATCTAATCTCCAATATGATGCTGCCAAAAGATTAAACCTGACTACTGTTAGGTAACAGCTGGATAGAAAGATCTGCAGTCCCTAGGTGAGTAAAAACACCTCCGCATGAGGAATCATCGGGGGAAGTACAACCATTTGGATCTGTATTTGAATGTGGAAACAGGCGATGAGCACCACATACAATCATGTAAACTCGCGTAGTGAGGAGTTACACTCTGCACTGCTGACTGATGTGCACTGTGAAAATCCATTTGAGCTGCCTCTAGTTTGGGTACTATTACGATTTCTGCTCAGGCTGTCTGGTCCTTTCATTTGGATGTCAAACCCTTTGCAAAAGCACATGCAGTTCTGTTTAATATGATATACGGTCAAAGTAAATCAATCACTAAAGCATGGAGAGTTACCACATGTGAGTTTCACATGCTGTTTGAGGAAATTCTTGAGTTGTCATCTCTTCTTCTTCATTTCTTAAATGTGACATTTGCTTCTCACACTACTTCCGTCCTGAGTTCTCAGATAGTAATATGACAACGTACGCACTGTGGTTCAGAGCTATAAGAAGTCCACCCTTCCTTTTGTTCGACAGGAAGTTGCAGGTTCCCCATCAGCGGCACATGCTAACTAAACTGAACCGCTATCTTGTCCAGACAGATGGAGTCTGAAAAAAAAGAGGAAATCAATTGATTTAATAACAAAACAGAAGGGTAACTGTGGTAAATTACAGTGCATCAAAGCCCAAAATGTCTGGCTACATGAATATCTTAGTCTGTAATTTATATATATTTTTTCTTTAAATAATAATTTAAAAAAAGATAGTGACTGCAGCATGTTATATATACGCGTATGTCTTTTTCACTGCACAATAGCACCATAGCACCATCTGCTGCACAAGCATAGACATAACAAAGCATTAGATGGCCACGATGGAAACATCTCAAGTATTTGAGTGTGTTTCTTCAGCGGAAGATTCAGAACTCAGACTCCCGGCTGCACACTGCTCTCCTCATAATGAACTACACTCCTAATGTATTTGAAGCGTAAACACGCTTTGCATATTGTGCACATTCTGCTGTGTTCGAAATTTAAAACTTCACAAAAAAAAAATACCTTGGCAGTGGTTTCTTCGACAATGTCATGTGTATTACTGTTAACTCTTTGTTTCACGGATTAAATTAAAGATTAATCACTGCATTACTTTAATAACACAGTGCAATTTATTCAAACAAAATATCTCCTAGTCCTGCTCATTGTTGACTGGAAATCTATCCTCCAACGGTGTTCAACCATAGGAAACATATGCAGAATAAATATGTTGTAGATATAGTGCTGTAACAACTACAGTCAATACAAACACTATAAGAGAATTATCAACTTGCAGAATGCAAACAGTTACCACTTTCATCAGGAACAATTGAAGCTCAACCAATGGCAAAAGGATTTGTCGTTTTAACCTTATTGTATAAATATTAAAATGTATAATTAACATGAATTGCTATATTTTTTTCAACATTTGAAGCTTTCTGCAGAGATTTTCTTTTTGAACAAATAATGAAGAGTAAACAGTGCATACTATGTAACGGCAGCATCGTGGGTTTAAATACAGCTTTGGGATCTTTGTTGCATATGCCGTCATCCATTTAATGAGCGGTCAATAAAATGCTAAATTATGAGTGTGTATGTGTCCTTCACAGATCTTGAGAACTGTTCATCTGATCTGATGCGGTCTAGAATGTGGTTTAATTTGGCCAGATGGAGGAGCTATAACAACCTCTATGTTATTACTTTATTAATCCCGCAAGGGGACTCTTTTTACAGCCCTCAAAGTTAACTCAAAAATGCTCTGGGCTTTGACTCATATGTTGATCATAATGCAGAACAAAAATGATTTGTGTGTGTGGAAGTATTATGTTCCAATTATATACCAAGAGTCCAAGAGGAACATCATAGGCACGAATATGATATACAACTTGTGACGAAGTCAGAAACTGTGAACCTCATTTAGCTAAATAATTTTACAGGCATGGCATGTACTTGGATTTATTATGAATAAATAAAGTTACAACACGAAGTTTTAAGTTACAGAAGAGGAAAGTGACACAAATATTATGTGTATATAAAACATGTGTGACACATTCCATATTTCAGTTAAAATACAAATTAATAAAAATCTCACATTTAAATAAAAAACTGAAAAATATAGCATCAAATATAACAGCACATTTTGAAGTTCAGACAGTTGTAGCAACTCTGACAGGCGCTGGAGGGATGAATGCTGGAAGAGCCACTGTTCTTTCAGAGGGAGTCTGAGAAAGAAAACAAGCTAAATAAAATACCATGAATCGATAAAAGAAGCAATGTTCCACTTCGATGCGTTTTATTTGAAAGACCACCTGGTGTATTCTGTTGTAGTCTGGAGGAGACCGCATCCCTCCTGTCAGCAGGTTATGAGGAGTAGTTTCTGTTCGGGCCTGTGAGCAATACATGTTCATGAATGAATACATGCATCTGATGCATGATATGCAGAGTATGGTGTATATATTTTATACACCACAAGCTCTTTCAAAACTGTAACTATCACCTACTGTGTTGTAGTTGTTGTGCGACTTTATTCCACCCTTCTCAACAGCTCTGGACGCTGGATACCTTGTCGGCCGACCTACAAAACAGAAAGAAAGTCAAACTAATTCATCACAGAATGTTAAGAAAACGTGTCCCCTCGTTTGAAGACTGAAGTCAGATGTCTTTTTTGCAAAGCAGCCAAATACTTTTGTTCTTGTTCCAGTAGACACAGAAGTAGATTAAGGCGCCCAGTAGGATGAGGAGCAGCAGGCCGCAGGGGATTCCAGCTGCAATGCCAGCGATGGCAGATCCACTCAACCCTTCAGCTAGTGTGACCAAGACAGGGAGCAGTGATTTTACTTCTGTGGCCCTGTGATAACAAATGCATTATTTGCACACATGGAAAACAACAAGTTGCCATACCTGCACCAAATCTGTGAACTTCAGACGGCCGTCCTTCAGTCATGCGAGCTTTGGGGATGACCCGAAACATGTACGTCAACTTGGGATCGAGGTTAAGGATGTCGGCACTCCTGGCGGGGCCCGGTTTCGGCAGGATGGTGTGAAATCCGTTTGAGCTGCCTCTAGTTTGGTTCCCATTACGATTTCTGCTCAGGCTGTCTGGTCCTTTCATTTGGATGTCAAACCCTTTGCAAAAGCACATGCAGTTCTGTTTAGTATGATACACGGTCAAAGTAAATAAATCACCAAAACATGGAGAGTTACCACACGCCTGTTTGAGAAAATTCTTGGAGTTGTCATCTCTTCTTCTCCATTTCTAAAATATGACATTTGCTTCTCACAAAAACAGCACTGCACAGCTAGATGCGTCACACATTGCACAATATTTACACCCCTATTCTCTATGGGGAGTGTCTGTTTTCGACGCTGGAGTTCTGCCGACATGTACAAATTCCAAACGAGAAGGTTTGGGTTGAGTGTGACTTTTTTAAATCAGCGTTCCTAGAGTCACTGCTTTACCTGTAACGATGGAGGTGGGCGGGACCTCCCAGGTCAGTGTGACGATTGTTGCATTGTGATTGGTGAACAAACTGGAATCTGAGATCGACGGTCCTGGAAAGAGGGACTGTGAGCTGGAGGGAGCTCAAGAGAGGGCAGGAAAGGGGGAGAGAGAGGGGCGACCAAGACTGGAGAGCTTTGTTTAAAAAAGGAAAAGAGCAATCTCAGGTTTTACATAACTCTCCATCTAAAAGGCCCATTGTTTCCTTATACTCTGGTAACGCTAGAAGCTCAAATTAGAAGCTGAAGGCAACCGAATCCATTAAGTATTTGAAACAAATAATCACTTTACTAGACTTAACCGTGAATAAAACAGCCAAACTATGCTGTTAAGAAGTCTACGCTTTGTATTAGACATGTCAAGTATTAGATAATATCGAGTCCAGAACCCAAACATATAAAGAACAGCCTTACAAATTAAAAGCTAAAACAAGGGATTATTTATGCGTTTGTATACTTCTTTTTTTTTTTTTTTTAAATGCATGATAAGATTAGTTGCTGATACATTTACTGTCAATCAGCAAATAGATTTAGGAATTATTTAAACCCCTTTTTTGAGGAAAAGCATTTTAATACTTAGCTGACGTGGGACTAAAATCATGTAGTTTATATAGGATTGAGTAGTTAAAGTTAACCTACTATTAAAATGAGTCTCTGAAGGTTATCTTAAATCCTTCACATAAAAAATCTTCATGTGCAAAGTAATTAGTAATCCACAAAATGTGGTAATGCAAAAACAGTATTTAACGACAATTGAGACTTGGTACTTGATAGTCCAATAAGCATCTGGTTATTTTCCACACCCGATAATGTTACAACCAACAAACCAAAAGTCGCAATATTGTACCTCTCAACTGAATTTCCCTTCTCTGGCTGCCAAGTGGGTTGCGACAGGTACAAGTGTAGATCTGGAGGAGAAAGTTGCTGACATTGTAATCCCGTAACTCGAGCTGTGTGGTGTCCCTGCTGATCTGGTATGGTGGCAGGCCGACAGCCTCGCTGCCGTTGGACCATGACACCACCGCCTGAGGCGAGGCCTCACTGACGCAGTGGATGGTCACCACTATTTTGCCCATGGAGTCAACTGTGGTTTCCACAGCTGGCAGGAACATCCTTGGACTACCTGAGGTAGATACGGGTCTCGTTTGTGGCTGGAGACTAAAGTCACTGATGAGTACAAGAACAATAGATTGTTGGCTTGATAATCTGTGAAAAACTTAAAATGTACCTGCAGTAATACTGCAGTTATTCTGTTCAACAGGCTGATCTGCCATGCACGTGACAGTTTTCCCGTCGAGGTCATGAGAGGCTGTGAAGGTCAGGCTGAGGTTCCCTGCTCCACTGCTGGAGTTGCTGAGTGCTGGGAAAGAAAGCTGGGCCTGTGGGGTTCCACCCAACCACTGACAGTGGTACCGCAGGTCAACGTTATTCACAGACTGCAGAGAGCACTGCGGGTCCCCCATCGGCCTCTCTGTCCAAAGAGAAGATTAATCAGACAGTATTAAAGTGAACCAATCATTCGCTCATGTTTGGGTCCATAGTTTTGTTATTTTCTTTATACAAAAGGTCTTAAACAGTAGGTGCAAATATGGTAGAATGCTGTAATGCCCTAGCTCTCCTGAAAAATAAAAGCATGTAGTTTGCAGTATATTCCAAACTAAATGTGTTGTCTTTCCTGATGTAGGAATCATAATATTCTTTCAGGAATGATTAACAAAAAGACAATTCCTATCAAAGCACACAAGAAAGGTAAAACTCCTGCTTTTCACAAACCATAAATGTTTAAAATGCTGATCTGTTGCCGCTTTTTTTTCGTCTTCTCATTGATCAGTATGCAGGTATAATTGCCTCCTTGACTGGTCTGTACATGCTTTAGGTTTAAGACTCCTTGGAGGGAAACCAGGGTCTGACTGCCAAAGACCCACTCAGCAGTCGGCGATGGGAACCCATCAGCCTGGCAGGAGATGCTTAGAGAGTCCCCCGTTACATAGAAAGGCCGAGCTGGTCGGGCCTCAAGCATGGGCGTGTCTGGTCCGTCTACAACCACACCACAAAGAGTGGAGAGTTACACAAAGAGGGGTAACAAACAGACAGCGGTGGAGGAAGACATGTAGTTAACCTTACACAGCACAGTGACGTTTATGTCAGTTGTCACACTGCTGAAGGGGTTCGTCAGTAGCACTGTGTACCGGCCTGTGTCCCGTCGGTTTGGATTGAGGATCACAAGGCTCTTTTCCTCCACAGAGTAGTGAGAGCTGGATTTGATCTCCATACCACTGAAGAACCAAGTCTGTTGCTCGACCACTCCCTGCAGCATGCTGTGCTGCAGGGTGAACCGCTCAGCTCCCTCCTGGGCAGAACCGGACGGTGTGCTCAGGATCACATTCTGGATCAAATCTGGGAATGAAATGATGGCGGAACAGATGGGGAGTCACCACATACCAGTTTTCCTTTCAAATGCACCAAAATTACATGGCAACGGTTTCATAGGACGGCTAATCTGTCTGAATTTGAAAAGATAGTAAATTCTGAGACTTTTTTTCTGAAAGACATTTTTTTGCTTTCCTTCCCAGTGCACAGCTGGGAGGGATTCAGAGTCTTGGTTTAGCATCATCCAGGAAACGGCGTTTGAAGCCGTGTCCTCTGGAGAAGCAGTCACCCGCCACTATCCATCTGCCTGAATATAAATCTCATGCATCTTTTAGGTGGCATATACAGTCAAGATAGGAAAAATACTAAAAATGTTGCAGCAGATGTGCATCTTGACTTAAATCTTGGATTTGCAAGATTTTTCAGGACAACACAGAGCCAGTGGCTTTTGAGTTAATCTTCTCCAAATTATGTCAAATTCAAACAAACATTGTTCAAACTCACAACTATACAAGGTATATACTGAATCTCCTGAAAATCCAAATATATACTTATCCACTTCTGTAATGTACAGCAATACACAGATACAAAATATGTAGGCCAATGTTTATAAATTCAAACCATCCATCCATATATAACTCACCAAATACGTTGAGAGTGAAAGCAGTGATGGCTTTTCCCAGTCCAGACTTTATAATTTCAACGGTGTAGTTACTGGTATATCCAAGTGGCACGTTTACAAAGCTAAGGGATCCATCCGCCTCAATCCGCAGCACCTTCCTTCTGTCCTCGTCTATGTCGGGGGGAGCACCAGAGTTGATGGTCCATGTGACTACAGGTAAACCTGCCATGAACCAGGTAACTGTTGGGTCGGTGGCACCGCTGAAGGTCACAGCCAGGGTCACATTGCTGCCAGCTAAAGCATTCACCTGCGGGGGACCAGCGGGGGAAACCACCAGCTGACAGTGTGCACCTGCAGTGAGAGAAGTGATCGGTTTACAGATGAAATATTCATCTCTGTCATCATAAATCTTTGTTACAGTTCAATGATTGCTGGTGCCAAGTGAACACACAATGCATGCCCGTTACAAAAGCACACGTACTTAGTGTGGCTTTACGTGAATCCGAAACTAAATTAACATTAGGCAAGGCAAAAACATAATGCAGAAGAAAACAAAGATTATAACAATTAAGAATATTAATTTTAAAACAAGTAAATGGAATAAAAGTTGCAGTGCGGTTTAAGAAATAAAATGCAGTAGTGAGATACAGAAATCAATTAATATACTTGAATCAGTTTCAATTAAAGACATCAGCGAACAGAAAAGTCTTTAATCTGGATTTAAGGTGCTGAGAGTCAACAGGAACACCATGTAAAGCCCAGTTTCCTTTGTTACAGGAGTTTCCCATGTACAATGTCATGGGATTAACGCAAGTGAAGCAAGTTATGTAACCCCACATCACATCTTACCTTGAAAAGTAAAACTGAGTAAAATGGGCAGAAAAACTGCGCATAATCTCCCAAATGCAAATTGCCAGGTCATTGTTTTAAAACAACTGTCTCAAACGATGAAGTTAAAATCCCAGCGTAGACGTCCTTGGTGTCATGGACAGCGACGGGATCCGCCTCTTGTGTGCTCGGCCCCTCTCGATCTGGCGCTGTCAGCAGGGCGCGTGAGTGGCTCACCTGTGCCGAGTCGCCTTGATTATGCACCTGAGGCCACGCCCCTCATCACATTTCCCACAACAGTGGCGATTTTACATGTTTTGTTAAAACGCAGTTATCATTTCATCTTAAATGTGTTTCCGTGACCCCACATAAGGCACATTATGTCGATTTAATTTCTGTATTTATTATATAATGCGGCATATGTGCAGGGAGCCACATTACAGTACCCTTACCTCAGCATCTCAATGACTTAGAATATCATCGAAAAGTTGATTTATTTCAGTATCTACAGTCATAAAGTGAAACTCATATCTTATATAGATTGATTACACACAGGGTGATATATTGCACACGTTCATTCCTTCTAATTTGGATGATCAATGGCTTACAACTAATGAAAACCCCAAAATCATCTCAGAAAGATGGAATATTGTGAAAAAGTTCAATATTGTAGACTCATGGTGTGACACTCTAATTAGCTAATGAACTATCACTTTTGAATTGGGCTCATGTAATCTAGTTTTCTGCCACAATTTGTTACCTAGTTCAAAAGGTGTGTGTGTGGGGCGGTGAGAGGGGAGAAATAACATTCACAGGTGCATTTAGATATGAAAAAACTGTCTGCTTTATTGTCATGGTAATGTTCTGTACAATCAACAGAGAATTGAGGCGCTTATGGTAAAAGTCCAATCATCTTCCCTCGTGCAGACTGAGAGACGTCGTCTGCGCAGTCCTGAAACCCAGTTACAAGCTACACAAACTATACAAATTACCAGCGGACATGACACTAATCCTGAGATATCATCTCAACATGTTCGGTTCCATATCTACAGAATATAATTCATAAAATCTGCACGTCTTAACTTGTCCGTCTACAGATGGACAAGATGAAACAGCAGAGTCATGTTGGTGAAATGCATCGTCCTGGTAAAGTACAGTGTAATACAAACAGCAGCATGAACAATGGTGATCGAGTTCTGGGTTTCAATTAGTCCATAAAGACTGCTTGTCTCAAGTCAGATTATTAGCCTATTATACAGATGAATGAAAGTCAAAAATGCACATAAAAGACAAGATAATCCCTTTGGGCTTGTCTGCTGCAGGACAACGTTTCTCAGTACCTCCCTGCATAGCCTCAGGAGTCACAGTCTTGAAAACAGAGGGATTAGACCGAAACATAAGCTTGTCCTCCGGGGTCGCTTGTGCAATGCAGTCCAGTTATTCATTAGAGAATCCTGCAAGGAGAGAAGAGAGATAGAGATATGTAATTCAAGACATAAGTTGCAATTACATTCTTTAATTAGCTTTGTTTCCATCACCACAAGATACAAAATACTCTTTGTCAAAGCAGTGCACTCATTTTATTTGTTTTTGGAGAGAAGGTTAGATCTAAAAAGGACGTCACATTAAAAGATAGTTCCTCATAAGAGGAAACCTCGCTGGCTGCATACACAAGCTGGACATTGAAAAGGGATTCATCAAGAATAATGCATTTCTTCGGTACAGTGTTTCTCTAACTTATTGTTCAATGATTTAATAACCCACTTTCCTAAAAAGCCAAAATAAAGTCAAACTGTGCCTACTGCCCCCAAAACATGATTACAAATACTTAAAAAGGAGCTATATACCTGTTAGAAAAATTCACTCAACACCTCCGAGAAAAATCATTAAAACAGGAACATTTATTCGTTGCAAGGAAGGAGCAGAGTCGGAATTACAAAGTGATAGACAAATTGCATATCCAAGTCTGCTCAAAGAATGAGCGAAGCACTACCCTCTTAAATAGTTTAAGTTTATCAATACACCGAGGCCACCATGACGTCTTCATGGCTTCATCCCACCATTATGTCTTTGGATTGGCCTCGGCATGGTATGATAACAATGGAATTGCACGTTCTTTCAGAAAGAGACGTACAGATTTCCGTGTCTCATGGCTATCAGGAGACATGCCAAGCTTGTGTGTATTATTAAACAGAAACAGTAAGATGAGGAGACTGAATACAACAGTGAAAAAGTAGTTGATTAAGTGTAAATAAGTTTTTCTTCCAACAATACCAGATTCAGAGCATTAATATAGCAGAAAACAACTATTTGCCATGTAAAGTTGTAGGAAACCGCTTGCATCAATGTTTAATCTCAGCCCATGTTGATCACATACACTGCGGCAGGAAATACACTGGGACCTTTGACTTGGTTTACATGGTCTATAAAAACAAAGCAATGGCGTCATTAGGAGAAAATGAAGTCACACTCCTCTGTGTGTTGTAATCAGAGCATCTCTGGCGTGTGTTTCGGTAGCCAGGCTGGCTGTGTGTGCATGTTAGTGCACAAGAGTCCCTCCCTTTGAAACCAGAGGTCCTCCCTATTTCTTCCCCTGCCTCCCTTTGTGTCCTTGTCCCAATGGCTAGCCAACGGCTGTCGCTCCGCACTGATCAATAATTAACTGACTTTTGAGCTGTAACGGTTGATTATTCAATTAGTTACTTGAGAGAAAAGGAATCTAAAACTATTTGGATAATCAGAGCACTCCTCCTTCGTTCAGAGATTAAGATAGCGACCCATCTCCTGTCCTCATTACCTCCCATCTCTCTACCAGCACCATCTAATTAAGGCATAGAACGCTTTCAAAAATCAATTTAAAAATAAATCATTTAACCCTATAATATTCTAAGCAATGTTATAAAACATGATCTTTTTCCAGCTTCTCTGATGTGATGATTTGCTGCTTTAAACTTTCGTTGAACATGTTTGAGTTTCTGTTAGTTGGACAAAATTTGATGACACTCCTTTGGGCTTTGAGAACTTGTGATGAAAACATCTATTTTTTTTCCTGCCTGACAACTCAAATCAATTAAAATAAAAATGTATTTACTGATTAATTAACAGACACATAATAATGTTTGTTGTTTATCATAACAAATCAGTGTAAACACGCTAAATGAGTGGGATCCTTAAAACAAGACGTGAGTTGATATATTAAGTTATAATCTAGTTTCAGGTTGAGGTTTCAGGTCTACTTTATAACATACAGTGATACAATTAATTAATGATACATGTCGTTAATTCATTCAATCTTATTTATATTCAAAATATAATTGAGGGGCAACCCTCATTCACATATACAAAGAAAACAACAAAGATACCAACAGAAAAGAGGCAATACCTTTGTAGTATGATAACAAATTTGAGAGACAAAAATAGGATAATTATGATGTAAATACTCACCCTTTTGCCTAGTTCTGTGCTCCCCTGCTCATGCTCCTACAGCCTCTATAGCCTCCCTGTCTCCTTTAGTTTGGCCACCAGGTCCTCGACCGTCTCCACCTTCACTCCCGCCAGTCTCTGTGGCGGCTCATCCACTCTCAACACCTCCAGCCGTGATGTCATGTCCAGCCCCAAGTCTGCAGGCTTCATGTTAGCGATCTTCTTCTTCTTGGCTTTCTGAAAGTAAGAAAACACAAGAGAAGAGTAAAGTATAGATTCCGTTAAATTTTATTTAAAACACTATCCGTCTATATGGCATATATTAAAAAGGGATTGCTGTGTAGAATGAACATTTTCTAAACTAAATAACTGGGCCCAATTCTTTTTTACCTACCATGATATTAGGCAGGGTGGCATATCTGGGGGTGTTGAGTCGAAGGTCTGCGGTAAGCACCGCTGGTGTGTTGATCTTAATAGTTTCCATGCCACCATCAATTTCTCTCACCACTTTAACCTTGTCTCCTTCCAATGACACCTCTGATGCGAAGGTACCCTGCAATATTAAACAGACAGAGCAAATTCAAAAGATTAAATCCAGAAACAAAACAGTCCATTGAGAAAACAAGGAAACGTTTCTAACTCTGCAATGGCCGCCACACATGATTTGAGGTTACTTGAGTTCATGGGTTCAAGGAATGTGTAACCTCAGATTGGTCAGAACTTTGAAATTAGCTGGTTAACATGTCTGGGTTTACATTATAATCAGTGCCTCACACAGCTCAAACTGTACACAGTGAGATTACAGGTCAACAAAGTGCTCCACCTACTGGTCAGTCAGTGGAACTTCACCTTGACAAAGCGGTGTTTGACCTCTGCTGATCTGAGCAGGATCACTGTAGCTCTCACCGACTCAAACTAGTCTCCGCTAACATTGATAAGCCTGCAGAGGCGGAGTCTGATATCAGCACTATGTCAACGGCACACATTGGACACTCGTTAAAACAAAGTGGGGACAAAAAATAGAAACTGGTTAATCTAATTCACCGCAATCATGCCAGGAGTTGGACCAGTTTCAGATCATTAAATAATTTGGGACAGGTTGTCCTGTTGAGAATAACTGCATTTAAAGTTAGAACTCACCTGAGGCCAGTCCAGTAAGGCCGCTGTCATCTGGCCGGTCTGATTGCAGTCGCCATCGATTGCCTACAGAAGCAACACGAGTCATTAGTTTCAAATTTAGGTTTACAGTTCTTTATGATCATACGCACCACAATTAGAGTGAAACAATTGCTTATTTTTCTTTTTTCAAAATCACGCAAAGAAATCCAAAATGACAAAGACATAAATAGTGCAAGTTAAAACATAGGGCTTATGCCTAAATATGAATAAAAATAAAGTAACATATTTGTGGCGATATTGAAAATAGAAAAAGCTGAATGTAAACATGTATGCATATGAAAAGTAGAAAAGTAAAGTGAATGAAGGCAAAGTGACCAGTGACATAGGGCTGCACCCTGTTCGTCGACTAGTCTTGTCATTTTGGTCAAAGTGGACTAAACATCTTTTAGATTAAAAGTGAGATTAACTAAAAGGTAACAGTCCACGTTAAATTCTTCATGGACAGCAGTGAAAATGTGATCAAAAAAGTTAAATTAATCTTGATTTCAACCTGTTTGCCAAGGATGATAAGTTGAGCTTCCTCCTTCTTGGCCAAGGCAGCCATGATCTTGGAGACCTGCAGGGGTCCCATTGTGTCATAGTCTTTCCCAGTCAC
This sequence comes from Clinocottus analis, assembly GCF_023055335.1. Classification (NCBI taxonomy): domain Eukaryota; kingdom Metazoa; phylum Chordata; class Actinopteri; order Perciformes; family Cottidae; genus Clinocottus; species Clinocottus analis. The sequence continues at coordinate 10,696,038 of NW_027176251.1, read as the reverse complement.
CTCCACATGAATGCCACGATCAGCTCCCATGGCGAGGGCGGTACGTATGGTCTCCTAAGTGATGGGGAAATACGGGTCAAAAATAACTATGTGTTACCCAGAAGGCTAATTTTCATTTGTTGTCCTGAGGCCATTAAAACAACAAATGAAAAGACAACATATAAAATAAGAACCAGAGACAGCAACACACTAATAGCTGAACAGGATAAACTGCTTAGGAGGAGAATTATTTTTTTTACAATAAAGCTGAAGCCCAGCAAAAATCTATAAATCCACTAAAAGAACTCCAAAAGTAGGGAAAAAACACACTGTGCTGGTCTGTATGTCTCTGGCACATTGACTAACAAGAAAGGGCTACAGGGTCTGGCCCTGTGTGACCCACCAGCGCTTGCTGTGGCCCACAGCTGACAGCCACCACCTCCTTAATAAGCTTCTTCTCCTTCAGCTTGACCGCCTCCTCCACGGCGATCTCACAGAAGGGGTTCATTGAGTGCTTGACGCCATCCGTCACCACGCCACTGTTGTCTGGCTTCACACGAATCTGAGGAGGAAGACCACAGGACAGTCAATACGGGGGCGCCTGATGACAAACAACCTAGGGAGCCTGGATTGTAGGGCAACCTGCCAGACGCAGGAGAAAGAGTGAGCCAGCACGATGTCTAGAGGTGGAAAAGCAAGACATGTTTAGCAATTGGCACACTTTTTTGGAGATGGTGTCATCTCTTTTATTGCTTAGAGAAGAACTACTTGTGAGCACATAACACATGTAATCTGGTCTAGTGTTGATTAGCATGTGGCTATTTAATTTGAAAACAAAGTGCATTGATGTGCTGTAGAAGAAGAAAATCGTCAGTGAGGTATAGCAATAAGGTTTAAGTCACAGCTCATATTACAATTCATGCCAAAGGCATCTGATGAGCTTGAGGTCACGTCTCTGAGCCGAGCTAGTTCTTCCAAACCAAAGTGGGAAACAGGACTTTTTCCTAAACCCCTGACAAAACAGCTACAGTGGTAGGAACACATAGGCAAGTGGCCAGTCCTTTGTACCGTGCCATATAACTTTGGAATACACAGTTTAAAATATTCATTGCAACAATTGAAACAGGATGATGAATAGCAAAAAAATATCACAAATGAAATACTGATTTTAGAAGACTCAATCTGAACAACGACTTACAGCATACATAACAAGAGCACATTCAGATTTTCCAAAAACACACAAAACCTAAACAAAGGTACTTTAGCTGAATCATTATGATCATCTGCCTAATAATGTTGCGAGCAGAAGACAACTTAAGATGTATCAGAATTGAGCAGTGACAGTGCCCAGATCCTGCTGTGGGCAGCTGAAGCAGGAGCGTTCCTGCTGTTACATGACACAGCTGCACATATTGATTGTGGTTGTATAAAGGAGACTGTAAGATCTAAAGAAAAATAATAATTGGAAATGACATCGAGTGACTTCGCCATGGTTATACAGACTCAAGAAAAAGCTGATTGTGTGGAGGACATGTACATGACAGACATTAGGTTAAGTTACATAACTTAAAAAGATCAGTCTTACAACTGTTATGGAAACTAGCGAGTGTGTCAATTTAGACAATCTAAATAATTCATCATGCTGTCGGGTGAACATATCAGTGTAACTGCAGATTGCGTTCATCTATACGTGACCAGGTAGTTTTGCTCCTCAGCTCTTGAGCCATAGACAGCTTGTGGTAGCAGGCTAACGTTAGCTAGCAGGAAAGTCAAGCGAGTAAGAACAAGAAAACTACACTTTAAAAAAAGTGAATACGCCCGTTGGAACAGTGAAGGGATATTTACCTTTACAGCGTAGTCAATGACACGCTTAACTCCAACGAGGACACGGCCAGACATGGTTGCTGAAACGTATACCTTTGCGGTACAGGAGACGGCTAACGAGTGTCACCGCAGTGAACCTTCACCCAAGGAGGAGAGGTCGGACCTATTTTAGCGTGACTCTAGCTGAGGGGACCGCCTCCCATTCCAGCCAATGAGAGCAGACCAGTGAGAACGCTCTCTATACTGATAGGCCAAGACGGATGAAACCCGTTGTTAAATTCATTATTAAAACAAGTCAGTCGGTGTCGTGGTTTTAGTGAGTTAAAGCCAACTAATAATTATTTAAGTTTTTTTTAATCTATTGAACCCATTTCATGTCCACTGTTATTTGTCTGATGGTTTAAATAGCTTTAACTGTAAGAATCAGGATAAATCATCTGTGAATAATGTAGTGCTCCACAAATCTGCGTCCTAAACAAAGGCCGAAGATGAAACGTTCCGCTTTATGTGTGGCAAAGTTCACGTCAAACGACAGTGACGCAATGAGGTCAAGGGAACATGATACATGTCAAGTAAGTTATAAGTTAAGATGACCAGATAACATATTTTTGATTTCAGGATGTTATGAAATGTGTCCTAATAAAATATTTCAAATTTTAAGATATTCTGAAAGGTGTCTTTCTCATACCAAATATGAGAAGAAGAAGAAAAAAAGAAAAAAAACACATTTTATTACAGGCATATTTTGTTATTAATTGGCCACATGGGAAATTAATTAAATACCTAAATGGTGACTTTGGTCAATGTATATGCTATGGTGCCTCGGTGTGTTAAAAAAAAAAAGCGCTTCCACCTTTTTTCCACTTTAATTTTAATTTCAAATTAGTGGCAGGGAGCTACAATCACCTCAAATTACAGCAAAGTCAAGTCCCTCACTGACACACATAGTACAGACGAAATACTAGAAACACACCTTATAATATAATAACACCACACACTACAGCATCTGTGGCTTCAACATCACTCAATGGTTTCAACAGACTGTTTTGTTTTAACAAGGTGTACCTAATAAACCGGTGCAGACGAAGCGAGTGTTTGTTGTTAATCTTGGTGAAGTAAAGTCAAAATCCCTGAGCAAACCACTGTTAAAGCACTCTTTACATTTAAGTCTAGCTGAAAGAGTTGACTTTCCGTGAATGAATAATACTGAATGAATAATACACTTCATTTATTGTTTACTGTTTTACTGTTTACTGTTTTTCTGTTTTCTTAATGTTTTATTTTTCTGGTCTTTCTTTTTATATTTTCTTTTTATATCGAGCTCTTGCATTGAAAAGAATCACAGAATCCGGCGTCAAATTCCATGTATGTTAAATGTACATGGACATTAAAGCTAATTCTTATTCTGATTCAGATTCATAACTTTAAAAGCAAAAGTAAACTTTATAGTGATGGACAGACTTGCCATTTAAAAAAATAATCATGCATTGTAATGAGAAACTTTCTAAAAATAATGACTTAGTATTTCAAACATCAATGTGTCAATATTTTGAGCTGATAAGTTGTTTCCCTGAGATAAGCAAGCCATTATTTGGACATTTTGTTTTAAAATATCTACTTTTTTTTTTTATGAAAGTTTTTTATTATTATTTTGTGATACAAATTAATTGTTTGATAACGTTTGTTATCCTCCTGTTTCCCTCATCTTTTTTGTGTGTGTCAATTTCCATTCTCTGGGATCAATAATAATAATAATAATAATAATAATAATAATAATAATAATAATAATAATATGCCACTGTGTAACTTCTGAAGATACCTTTTTGACATTTGTGTAAACATCACTCTCTGGACACTAACATCTGATTAAGTTATACTTTCTTCTTTTTTTTATTGGACTGTTTGATCTTTCCCACTTTCTCTCAAGGTTACAAAGCGATAACATCTGACTTCTTGGTAACGTCACACTATATATTATGACCGGAGCAGAAACCGTTGTTTTTGAACGCGTTAACCGTATGAGATCCAGATCTTCAGAGTCAGCTCGGGTCAGCAACGGCAGCGGCGGCCTCCATTTTAACTCCGACACCGAGCCATACCTCACGTGTCCTGGTCTGTCTCTCTCACATGACCCGAGTGTTTGTTCCCGTGATCAGCACTTCCATCTCCGTCTGTGACACAGAATATCACTTTTTACTCCAACCCTGATGGATATGCTCGAACAGAGTCTGGACAGCGCCAGGTAACCGGGACTCGGTCAAAATGGCTAACTGGCGCAAGCTAGCTCCAACATGCTATTTCGGATAGCTAGTTTAGGAAGCTAAGGCCTAACCTTAAAAACACTATTGTAGAAACGCATAGAATTAGCAGTTTAATTCGAAAGAGAAGTGGGATACTTTGCTAGCTGGATAGCTGACTAGTTGTATCGCAGAGGACCTGTGTCCAGTTGTATAAAACATGATTAGCTAATAACAAAAGAGCTAAGTTAGCTTACGCGATGTATACATAAACTACTGTGTTATAAGCCGATGTGGAGTAGGGACTTCAGCCGTGTTGTGTTTTACTTTGCGGTCGTGCTGTTGGGTGACTGGCAGTCACAAGTTTGCCATCAGCTAAAGCAAAGTTGAGGATCACAGTAATTATATTTTATTTATATACACAATACTCCCGGGATAAATACTGGTTGTGTTAAACTAATTGTTACCTGGTTTGCAGCCAAGAAAAGCAAGAAGAAGAGGTTGTCCAGACGTCTGACGGTAAGAAAATATTCACCAAGCTGTCAGTTAAAACACATGGTATCCTACACAACAATGATGCACTAAGCGATATATTTTGTAAAATAGCCCCAAGTAGATGTAACGTTAACGTATGACAAACTGCTCCATCTGATAAATAAGCTTCGTGTCACCGAGTATGGCATGTATTTCCTCTTCTGTTCAAACTGCATCATGCAGGAGGCACATATTATTTTCTGCAACACAGCTTGTTAGATTTCTTTATTAGTTTTTCCTTTTTTTTCATTCTCACGATTGACTTTTTCTTCCCCCCTCCGCCCGCTCGCCCCTCCCTGAGACGGCGCAGGAGAAGAGCAGACAGCTGTTACAATAGCCAGTGTTCAGCAGGCGGCAGCGTTTGGTGACCATAACATACAATATCAGTTCCGCACTGAGGGGGGTCAGGTGAGTGTCTCAAAGATGATGTGATGGGACTTCTTGTGATTGTTGTGCCTTACTGGGAATTTCAGAATGATATCAAATGTGCATGCACAATCTCCTCAAGTAATTGTACAAAAGGATGGGAATGAAAATAGACTTTTTATGCAGACTTGTATATGCTGTATTGTTGTTGTTGTTGTTTGTAGTGTATTTATTGTCACGTCCAGGCTAGGGACATTGGATGCAAATGAGCTTTTAGCTAAAGCCGGTTTTAGTCCAGCAGCTGTCCCTGCAAGAATAGACAATACAAATTAAATACATTTCATTACTGCTCTATAGTTAGTGATGCATTAATGTGTCCCTAACAACATATTGGTTTAGGGTTAGATAGAGTGCATCTGTATAGCACTCTCAGCAGAAAACAGACTTCAGAGTCACTTTACACGTGCTGTGGAATAAACATCAACGTGCTGTTTGAACAGAGGCATAATTAACAAGAGAGCAAGAGACAGAGCTTCACATTACATACTGATGAATGGCATGGAATGGATTATGCATGGAGCATGACAATGGTAGATAATATGATTTTCTGTAAAGATGCCCCCCCAACCCCCTTCACATGTGCTGTATTTGTGCGTTGCCATTTATGGTTTGTTAAACTCAGCGTTTTGATAGAGGCGCACTCACGTCACAGTGAGAAGAACCTGGGTTCCCCTCACGAACAGTGTTATGTTGTCATACCTTTTCTCTGTTCTCCACTCAAAAAACAAGTCAGGAGGTAACGGTCTCTAACCTGACAGAAGGTATGAGTGTGTGGGTTTTATTTTTCTAGTCTCACGCGTGTCTCCTACCATTCCAATAATGGGGTATTCACTCCAGCGGTATTCAGTATTTGACAGTGGAACAAATACATTGATTGGAAAAAGTACATGCATGATATCGTAGTTGGTTTATCCTCATTAAGATATTTACACTGGAGGCAATTAAGTCAGGGATCCATGTGACTCATTTGGCGTAAATAAGGCTAGTTTGAGCGATCATGTGATTGCAGCCAGGTCGGGGATTGGCATGGAAACGCTGTCACATGTCAGTCAGGAGGAGAGTCACATGATGGAGTGTTACAAACACTGATTCATGCCACAAACAAGCTATTTTTTGTGACTTGTATTAAAAAAAATTGAATCAGGCACATTCTGAAGCATCAGCAAATCAAGAGGGATACAATATGCTCATGCTTCAAAATGTGTGATTAATGCGCTACTGCAGTGTTTTTCAACCATTTTTGAGCCGTGGCACATTTTTTATAACAAATAAATCCTGCGGCACACCAACAACCCAAAAAAGTTACAAAATGTTACATTGTAGCATAATACAGCATATATGGTAGGTAATTATTGTGCTACCTACTGGCATGGAAGAGTATTTAATTACCTGGCCAGTCACTATTTTGCAGGCTCAGACAATTCAACAATGGAAGATTATTTGTTGAAAAGTATTATTAAGTGAAATTGGACATTTTCCCACGGCACACATGACGATCTCTCACGACACACTGGTGTGCGCTACTGCATTGGACTATGGTGTCAGATACTAGGTATAAATATGCTCAACAAATCTTCAAGTTGGGTACGGTTTTCATTTGCACACAGTACACCTGTCATGAGGACGGTAGTAAACCACTTGAATAAACAACTGGTTTCTGTGGTTCCTTTCTCCACCTTGCAGGTGACGTATCGTGTTGTTCAGGTGACTGACCAGCAGCTTGAAGGTCGAGATGATGGGGGAGGAGCAGTGAGTGTCGTCTCTACAGCTGCCTTTGCTGGGGCTCCTCAGTCTGTGGCCCAGGTACCAAAGTCCCCCCCTCTTTCATTGATTAACGAGAACCCACTGGGGATATGGACTGATTTTAAAGAGTTATTACTTGAAGTCTAAAGCCTGCAGTATTTCAGCTTTCATCCTTTCAACAAGTCTTCCTGATTAAATATTAAAACCAACAATGAATTTATTCTGCTAACGTATATCGTCTCCGGAGACATGCCGTAACACTCATTGTTGTCCAAACACTATTAAAAACCCATGAATGAGACGTAGCATTGCACAAAGCCGTGTAAATAGTGAAGCATGTATCTGAGCATGACAGCTGCCCGACACGGTGCTACTCATGGAGATTAAAAAGGAAAATGCAGAATGTTTTCAGAGAGAGACACCATGGTATTGTTCATAACCAGATTCAGAACATGTTTTTGGTTCAAAACGTACAATTATCCTTGCAAGATTCAAATTTGTTTTCATTTGCAGTACACTGACGGCTTGACTGACCTTGCTGTTCTCTCCGCTAACAAGATCTTTGCTACGTCTTTTTTTTTCCCTCCTCAGCTGTCAAACTGCACCGCGTCTTGCTTGGGGGGTCTCGAGAGGAATGCCAGTATTGAATCTGACAGAGACTGAGGTGTGCGTTTACCTGCTGTGACCGCTTCATTGCGACTTGTTCAAGCCTCCCCTCTGTCTCTCTCTTATCTGTCACAGGCTGTGATCCAAAACCCTTTCAGTAATGGAGGAAGCCCAGCAGGAGAGGCGGTGGGAGGGGAGACGCGCTTTGCTTACTTCCCAGCAACTGCGGTGAGCGACGGGACCGTGGCCGTGCAGGCCGCAGCGGATCCCACACTCACACAGGCAGGGGGTGAGTCAGTTCTCACACTTAATTTGGGTTGAAGTTTAGCACAGTGTCACTGAAAATACTGGCCAAACTAGACCCTGAGCAAACAGGAGTGCATCGCGTTTATTGCACTCCTGGCGTTTTTTTCCTAGGAAGTAGTAGATGTACAAAGATCACCACAAAAGAATAGGACCCTACAAAGTACTTTCGGTTATTATTGATGTTGCGTTTTGCTGAATACTGTAACAATACAATATTACCAGAGACACAAAATAAGTGAGCTGCATTAATCGTATTGCGTGTCACATGTCCACCCGCTCTGCTTCTCTTCCTCTTTTCTGCCATATGTCGTCATCTAGCTGTTTTATGTGTCCTGTTTTATGTGGTTTTGGGGTGGTGATCTAGACGAGGCTGGTGGACTGTCAATGAGGGTGGTCGAGGCTTGGTCGACCTGTTAGTGGGGTGCTTGTTTTGTTTGACCAACAACAGCGGCCAACGGTATCAAATTACTGATGTACAATGGTCCCTTGTTTATCGCGGTGGATACGTTCCCAAAATAGCCCGCGATAGACGAAATCCGCGAAGTAGTCAGTTTTATTGTTTTTACCATTATTATACATGTTTTAAGGCCGTAAAACCCTTAACCACACACTTTTATACACTTTTTTCAGACAGGCATTAACAATTTCTCACATTTCTCTCTTATTTAAACACTCTCAAAAGTTTCGCGGATTTAAAAAATAAGCCCGAACATATTTAACAAATTTCATTTTAATGATCAATCTACGAGGTCCTCTGACCGGGAGCTGCTCCGCTGACTTTTTATCCAGACGTATTCTGTGCCGAACGTATTCTGTCCTGTACAGGAGACAGTGCACTGGGGAGATTGATTGACAAGGGTTTACAGTACAGTCCCTTAGCTTAATGAGGGCGCAGAACACAATGCACGTTCATACTGTACGCTGTAAAAAAAAAAGTCTGTAAAAGGTGAACCGCGTTATAGCGAGGGACGACTGTATATGTAAAAAAAAAAAAAAAAAGCCCTCATTTGAGAAGGTGAAACTAGAGAATGTTTAGAATTTTTGGGCTTGAAAAATAAGTGTTAATAACAACAATTGCTAATTAATTGATCGATAGACAATGTATCTACTCATCACCTCATCTCTGCACACTCTAAAAATAACAATACACAGGCACAATCACGAGTCATACAAGGTTATAGTGTTTTGTCGGTGAATCTTTGGGATTTTGAAGAGCTCGTTTGTAGAGTTAAAAAAAAATAATTTTATCCAGTACAAACACTTATATTTTCAAGCTAATGCAGCACATTGACACACCCTGCCTGTGTCTCACCAAGCGTGCGTTGTACTTTCATCACATGATGCACATTTAGACAAGTCCGACGCCCTTAAGGCCATTTAAAAGTTGACACACCTCAATTACAACTTGTGTGATGAACTCGTTAGTGCTTGCAGTATAAACTCATAAAGCAAGCTCTGCTAGATGATGCCACAGAACGGGAAGAAGACCATGAGGTTTCTTTGCTGTGGGTAACGGCCAAAGCCATGGCCTTGGAGAAGGAAGTGGGCAGCCGTCTTTCTTTTCTGTGAGCCTGCGGTAGTTTAAGCAGCCATAGCATACGGACTGAGGAATGCACTGGAGGAGGGTAGATCAAAGTGTAGTCTTTGCGCAAGCATCATTGTTTATATGTATCACAGTATATTTTAACAAACAAACAAAAGAAAAACAAGCTTTAAAAAATTATCATGAATATGAACAGGATGTGCAGTGGAAGCAAGAAGCCGGTAAAATGGTTCTTTTTCATTACTAAATAATTGTTGTTGTTTTTTTTAAACAATGAATTTAAAACACATTTATTATTAATTAAAATGGAACTACATTTTATTTCTAGAGCAGCAGCATTAATTTAGAACAGTCACATTAGTCAATATCTCACTAGAATCTAATCTAAAATCCACTTCCAGACAGCTTCTGTTTTAGCTTGTTTGTAACTGTTCACTTTTAGCCGAGCTCGAGTGCCGGGTTTGTGTAAAACTTCAGACAGACCGGATTGAAATATCAGTTTTTATTTTATTTTAAAACCATGGCTTTTAACTTGCCACGGTTCTGTTGCACTTGCAGTAAGCAGAGTAGTTGGAGGAGCTCAGACCCGACAAAAAGAGCAGAAGAGATGCTGCAGCGTGATAATTAATTACTTCAAAAACGTAAAAAGCACAGATCAAAGAGACAATAATGTTTGAGCTCATCGTTAAAAATCAACCCTCACACTCTTATTTATTGTGAAATAATAAATTGGAGCATCGAGAGTCAGCCTTTTATGTTGGGTTGCCCTTTTGTTTCTCGCCGCCTTGCTAACTGACTGCTCTGCCTTTCACAGGTCAATTTTATGTGATGATGACCCCCCCTGATGTCATTCAGACGGGCACACCGCGAACCATCGCTCCTCGAACACAGCCTTACCCTGCGTGAGTATCGGCTCTATCAGTTGCTGTCTGGGAGAAGAAGACAGTATTGATATTGAAGTCTTGAGATGCAGCTATTTCTGAAAACAAAGTAACTGCTGGTCAGTTCTCGTAAAACACCATCGTTATCTTCAATGGAAATGCCACTCGAAATAGACCATTTGCTGGTTTTAGCTGACAAGCTGTGATTTGCTTAAAGGTGAACTTTAGTTTAAAAACAGGACAAATTGCTTCTTAATGTCTCGTGTTCAGAGCCATTCACAGCCATTACGTTGGATATGATTTCTGATTTGACATTTCTGTCCCAGTGTTAATCATTTACTGCAAAGATCACAAACATTTGAGTCTGATGCTTCAGCACAAATCCCCACAAGCTTGATGGTCTTCTTTCAGTTAAAGAAACCTCACCTGGCAAAGCCTCAGATATAAACCCCTTAAATCAACATTGACGCATATTGAGTGAACAAAGCATGCTGAATTCCCCGGAATCTAAATGCTAATGCGGCAGCAGGCTGCGGATGAGGAAGAATTTTGTCTACAGCAGAGAGATTGAGCACCAAATCCAGTTCATATGGAATGCCTAGTTGGCAATCAGTTTGGTCAATTATTGTAAGTCATATGTAGATATGACTAAAATAGTCATGCGAATTGAATTAGAACTACTGCAAGGCTTAGTTGATGCGACATGAAACGCTGCTATTGTTTATTTTAGCATATCCTGGCTTTTTTCCCCCTCCAATATTTTCTTATGATGTTTATCCCTATAATTCACAACGTGCATCATTATAATCATGCATCAAGCGATGCTGACTCCCTCCAACTGTTAGCCACATGCTGGTGATTGCCGTTATTAAGATAATCAGCAGGCTCACGTGAGCAACGACGAACTGAGCTTTTGTATTTGCGTGATGCCTTGTTCTGGCCTACTACGGATACAAATTCTGACGAGCTTTATTTCAAATTCAGAGTTCACTTCAGTGGCAAAAACACATCGAGTCACAGTGCTAAGGAATACAATTTTCTTTAAGGTCCTCTAACTATGTTTTTTTTATTTTTTATTCCTTCTTTGGTAGAAACCAAAGCCCATCAATTTGCTTACATGGTCACTCAAAATGAACACATGACCCTTTTATCAGATTGAGTTAGCGCTGACCTAAGTGAATATTCCTCCAGCCCCTTATACTTGTGGTATAACATGTGGAACTGCATTATAGTTATTCAGCGAGATTACCAATATGGGTTGGCTAGTTTAGCACACAACATATGAGCTCTGGTTGTTCTAGGTAGCACATAAGCTCCAGTTTTTCCTCCTCTTTCTGATAAGTTTCTTTTTAAAAGAACACACAAACGGAAGAAAGACACTTTTAACCGTCGCTGCCTTTCATGTATTATTTGTCAGTTTGAGGGTAGAGCAGTATATGGTTAGACAGCGAGGATGTTGACTGCTTCTGTGATTTCAAGAACTTAAGATTTCTCAAAGATTTAGGCTGCTTTGTTGTGGGCCGCATTATGGGGAGTTGTAGATTCGCCTCAAATTTGGCAGCCGCTTCGTCCTTTTGATGTCGCTTGATATTCACAGCGCACAGCCGACCGCTCTCCAGTCAAGAGTAACGAACAAGTCTACGTTTCCATGTGTTGAAATGCAAAGTGAAATGTTTTCTTCATCTTTCACAATGCCTATCTGCAATATGTTTGTTTCTATCCATTTCCTCATTCATGAATAATTTATGACTTGTGACACAAGCCTCAGAGTTATATTTAGGTGTAAACTAATGAACAGTGACATTATCGTTGACATGTGAGTAAAATGAATGAAAATTTCCCACCCTATCTGCCGTTCGCAGAGATGAAAACGAGCTGCTGCAGCATGAAGGTTTAAACTGGTGAGGACAGCTTCCACATTTCTCTCACATCTTTTGTTTTTCACAGCAAATGAACCAATCAAATTAGTCCACGAGAAGAGAGAAGAAGCACCCTGACCTCTGCCCTCCCTCCCCTCCCATAAGTCCCCGGTGATTCTCTAGACACAGATGTAGCGTTTCTTCTGTGCTGACCCTGATCCATTGTTGTTAGTTGTGGCAAACTCGTTTCTCTATTAGGACTTAACAAATCAGGTCGATGTTCTCTATCCGGAAACAAATGGCTTGTTCCACACTTCTTATTTTAGTATCATTTTCAAAGTGTCCCTTGTTGTAGCTGTTTTGAGTTTTGTCCTCATTTAGCCTAGTTTTGAAGAGAGTGCTGCAGGGATGACGTCTTTTTGGGGGCCAAACCCGAAAGGTTTGGCCAAAAGCTTTTTTTTCTTCTTCACATTCAGCTTTGCGTAATATAAACTGTGGAAAACATAAGTTTATGATGTGCACGTTCAAGTACATTCATCAAGTCAAGTAACAAGCTAACGTTAGACTAAAATCAATGAACACCGTGGCCACATGAGTTTACACAGCGTGAAGGATTACTTGACGTGTTGTTGTCTCATTTAGACACTTGTTAGCAACCACCTTCATTGTATCTACGGACATATTTTACAATGAAGTACAAAATGTTAAAACCTCTTAAGCTTGTGTCGACCTTTATGTCTTTAAGACTTTATGTCAGCCATTTAACCAAAAAAACGATCGACTTCGAGACAAAGGAACCAGACGTATTAAAATGTGAATTTCTGTGTTTTAAGACTCATTCCTTCAGCACTCTAAAAGGTAGATTAGTAGTCAAACAGGAAAAAATGAAGCCATGTGTTTTGTCAATTTCACCATTTATGTTTTGTATAATTGTTTGTACAAAAGCAATTAAATATATATATTTGGAGAGAATATCAAGCCCAAGCTGCGGTCATCTCACTTGTATCTCAATGTACATTTAATACTGCAGCCTAATGAGATGGGAGGGAAGAAAGAGAAACCATTTTATTTCTCTTTCGAGGATCGATATAAGATCACACAAATGTAGTCCTCGTCTGCATCCTTGCTTTGAATTATATTGATGAAGCACTAGCAATTGTGCACCGCTCATTTTTATAAATTTCTCCAGCAACAATAATTCTCAGGAGCACTCAGATGAGGTGTGCCTCTATAACAGTGGGGGGGGGAAGACGTTCCTCTAGGCCTATACATTTAGTTATTCATACAGTCATCCACATTTATTTTTTTCTAAACACTCTGCCTAAGAGTACTGTTGGACTGAATCCATTATAAAGCTGAAATTCCATTAAGATGCGTTGAGATACAAGACGGACTGCAGTTTGGCTTGGCTGACTATCTCAAACAGAGATATCAGCAGTCGAGTTGTGTAGATGGGTCACAAACTCACTGCAGTAGAATAAAGAAGTGTCGTAGAGCGACACACGAGGAACACGTGTGACCTTACAGGACATCAGAACTTCCCGTCCAAGATGTTCTTCAGCAGAGGCCTCCTTTTCTGCACCGTTTCTGTTCTATTGCATGGTTGTTGATTCATTATAAATAGATTGACTGATGTATTAATTGACATGATTTTATGCAAGTGTGTTATTGGCCTGTTCATTCTGTGGTGGCCGGATGGATGAGTCTCCCTGTCACGTCTCAGGGACTTAATTAACAGAATACCTAAGGGAGGACACAGACAAGAGACAGTTGTGTCATTAGCCGTAAGCCCCAGACTCCAATAGACGGCATCTGTTTTTTTTTCAATGTTGTAATTTTACAGCATAATAAAGCGGAAAGCTCCCTTCAGGCCACACCTGGGAAGAGGGCAGTAATAAGATGGTTGGATGGGTCTCACTATTCCAGTCAAAGCAGCCCAGCTTCAGGACATTGGGGGCACCGGGGCTGCATATGTGGCCTTGTATGGCTGTGCATCTCAGTATTTCTACCGTACGCACTGCATGCCTTCAAAGGCTCCTATTTAAAATAGCATACTGGTAGTAGCAAGGGCTGTGGTTACAATAGGCTTGAATTTAAAGATAACAGTGAAGAATGGTTTTCAATAGGCCCAGGATTAGGTGAATTTGGGGGATTGGATTGGATTTGTGCCTGATTGTAGAGCAGCCAGAGATGGGAGATATTATAGCGTGTGAAAAGTGTTTTATTTCCTCTCTGTCTGCAGGAAAATAGATGGACCGCGAACACCGAGAGATGAAAGGAGAAGAGCGCAACACAATGAAGGTGGGTAATTAGCGGCGATTGTGGCTTTTGATTTCATCAGCATAACACAATGCAGTGCAGTGTCTAAATGGAGGATTTTTGTTGAAAGAACCACCAAGTCCTGTCTAAATAATCTATTAGGAATAGATAACGTATATGTTTCTGGACTGGCCACTAGGGGGTGCTGTTAAGCTATCAAAATTCAACAGTATTTCATACCTGCAGGGCATAAGCTGAAATGACCAGGCGTAAGAAATTAAAACATGGTTCTTTCAACCCAAACTACCTCTGATCTCTTTATAAAAAGACATGTTAAAAATGCTGGTTGTATGTTCATACATTTCATATTTGTTAAGCTGTTTTCTATATAACATTCCATCAGTTGAAAGGCGGAGAAGAGACAAGATCAACAACTGGATTGTCACACTTTCCAAGATCATCCCAGACTGCAATATTGAAAGCACCAAGACTGGAGCAGTAGGCTGTCTCACTTCACTTCTGCTGCCAACTGTTCTCTGACGTTTCTGTTTTGAAATGGTCACCATTCCTCTCTGTCCTCTCTAGAGCAAAGGGGGCATCCTGTCTAAAGCTTGTGACTACATTCGCGATTTAAGGCAAAGCAACGTGCGACTGCAGGAGGGCCTGAAGGAAGTGGAAAGGATACAAGTGGACAATGAGTTGTGCAGGCAGCAGGTAGGAGTATCAGTCTGCACATTAGCCCTACAAATATTGGTGTCATGTGAAGTTTCTAGGAATTCAATAATGGGTAAAGAAGGTCTATGAATGATAATGTATAAATCTTGCTTTGAGGTGGCCGGGTGTTGCAGATAAATAGTCACAAATAATAAGGCGGCCACAGCAGGCTGCATGTGTGTCTGTGAAGATTGCCACTGCATTGAATAGAGGAGTTTGCTTTGGAGTGCATTGCAACATCCTCTCACTCGAGTCTCGGAGGCATGAAATCCACCTAGCCCTATACGCATCTTCACTTTTTCAAGACAAACTCCCCCTGAGACTTCCGCCTGTGTAGCTGATCATCACAGCCTGACAAAAAGGGATCAAAAGAGTTTGCGCTTATATAATGTTACCTGAAATCAGCGCTTTGAGAAACTGTGGGAATAATATACTCAGGGGTTGTGTGAGAACTAACTGCATGCTAATGCACTCAAAGTATTGTGAAATCTTGCATCTCCGAGGCTGCCACATCTCCCCATTGAGTCCCAGGACTGCGAGGCTCTCTGCAATATACTCTTATTCTGATGCTCAAAGCTGTCTCCTCATTGTGAAGCCAAGGAGAATTTGGGTTTCCCCTGAGGGAAATGTAGCAGAGATGACATACCTCAAGATTTGATAATCCAGTTGGTTGTGGACAGAGGTGTCTTTGAAAAGGGCTGCACACTACTCTATAATCCCAGGGATTGAATAGCCCTGTGTGTGCATTACACACAGCCAGCACTCTCGGTCTTCAAACCAAAAAGTTTGGTGTCTAAACTTGGAGCTATATTTAGCTGTCACGGAGATGAAGACAGTGATAATGAGATTTTTGTTCCCCCCCCCTCTCTCCTTTGTTCTTAAGATTGAAGAGCTGAAGAATGAGAACGCTTTGCTCCGAGCGCAACTCCAGCAGCACGGCATCGAGATGGTTGGAGAGACGCCGCCGCAGTAAAGCAGAGACAAAAACCAAAACATAAAAAAGAACAGGGAGGGGGGATCACCACTCAGACATACGACCGACACGTTGGAGGAGAAGGCGAGACGATGGATGTGGGGAGGGAAAATGTAAAAAAAAAAAAAAAAAAAAAAAAAAGGACTTGTGAAGAATCACTTTCTTTTTAGTGAATGCATCCTTCCCTGGGTTCCCAGGTAGAAAAACCCTTCACGGCCAATTGCTTGTGGCTGTACTTGACTGTTCAGTCCTATTGAGATAACCACCTGCTCCGAGAAAAAGATGCCTGCTCACCACCACCGGTGCGTCGCGAGCACTCGCTATGAAAGAAAACCTCTGCTGAACTCCTCCCTTGTTTTGTATTTATGTCTCATGGACTATGATGTTTTGCCGTTTATTGTTTTGTTTTTTTCCCTTTTCGGTGTATTTCTCTCCCAACCCAAAAATTACTGGTTTTGATTTAGTTTGTGCTTTTATTCTGTTTGTGTTTTTGAGTTCTGTATTAATGTTTGTTTTTAGCTGCTTTAATTTATTAGTCTGCTTGCTGGCAGAAGCCTTGATGGAGACCAGTTACATAGAAGCTCACACACCCCAGAGTAGCAGATTGAATTTTTAAGTGAGGAAACATCAAAGTACGCAAAACATTGTTGATACTAGACACAGAATTAATGCGACGCACACACGGCTTACCTAGACCTAAACACAAACAAGGAGCTGTGCCGACCGGCGCTTCTCCACCGATTTATGTAAATAAGACTTCTTGTGTTTTAATACAGATCTTACACAACGGTAGAGCAGATTATCTCTGGGAGTAAACAATCAATAACTCATTAAGTTCATGCTGGCCCTTTGTCATAGTAATTACCATGAAGTGTGTGCAATCTGGGAGCTTGATTTGGAAAGAAAGAAGGAAAAAAGGTGGTCTACTTGAATTGTTGGGCATTTGCTTCACCAGAAGAAAAACAAAAACACTTTTAAAGATCCAACTGTTCAAATGCTGTTTAATTACAAAATGAAACGTACGAGTGTGGAACATGTCAACAAATAATGAACCCAAAGTTCTGGATCGTGGACTGGAGGAGCGAGTGCGGTGCGGCTCTAATTCCAACTTTTGTCAAACTATCAATCAAAACTGGGTTTTTCTTTTCTCATTTTTTTTTTTATATCTGTGATTTACCGGTGTCTCGATACGCGTAAGAATAATCCCCACATGTTTCATTTCAAGCTGTTTGCTCTATTTTGGTATTGCAACACTTCAAATGCAGCTCAACGCACAAGGGGGAGGATGGGGAGAGGGGGAGGCCCCCCGGAGAGCGGCGCTCAAAGACCCTGCTCACTATGGAGCAGGAGTACACAGGAAATACTGTGTCGCACTTCTTAGTTGAGCATAACTCGTTCCCCTCCAAATGAAGGAATACTTTGTAAGTGGGGAAACTTGGAAATGAGCTCACGTATTTGTCCACTCACTCAGGCGAACAATAAGTAAACTGTAATAGCGTTGTACAAATGGCAAAACCAATATTAACATTGTTGATGATTTTGTGAATGAATATACATGATGTGTTGTTTTTTCCCCTGCCGCTTTGGGCGATGTGAGCAGAAGCGGAAGGGAGACGTCAAGCTTCGGAGCCACTTATTAGAGCATGCTCGCTTCTCCCCGTGTCAACAGCTGAGGATCCAACAGAGCAAAACCAACGCTGGCAAAATCAGGCACACTATCACGTTTTAATATCTCAGACTCGGCAAGTTAACAGCTCGTGCTGTGGAAGTGCTGTTCTGCTACAACTGCCGGATTCAAACCTGATATGGATCGTGCGAGTGTCTGATCTATCCAACGAGGCTCCTAGCCAAAGTTGAATGATAGATGTTTTGCAGTAGACTTTTTTTTCTTTTCTTCTTTTTATTACACCTCCAGTAAGAGCAGTGCAGAGAATGTGAATGTGATGACATGAATAATGCTTTAGAAGACGGATGTTCACAAGTGAAAAGGTCACTCGTGGCTAATTTTATTCTATTTTTTCTTCTCTCGTTTCTTTTTGAGAAAGGCAGAAGAATGAAGAGAAAAATAAGTCCTTTCTGTAGCAGCCTCACTTTTCTCAGGTTAGATTTTAAAGACACCTTTTTAAGTAATATGGTGAAAAAATAAAACTTTCACTAGCTGATAACCTTTATGGACTTTGGTTGTGGCTCATTGTGCTTATGCAGGACATTTACAAACAGAAATACTGTATTACTCTAAAAGTTTTCCACCTTGTGTTTGTTTTAACAGGATAACATAATAATTATAATAGATTTGGGTGAAATGAAACATGACCATCACTTTAAATTTTGACTTGAGTCAAAACTAGCTCTAAAGTCAAGTGTATATTTTGCTCGCTCTGTTTCAGATGAATCCTTCAGTAGTCCTCATTTTTTCCCCATCAAAACTGCTTCATATTTTATTCGATCTTTACTAAATTTGGTTCATAGAAGCCCCATTAAAGCCCATGAAAACTTGATTTTGAGACAATTTGCAACAATTCAAATTTTTAAGGGGAAAAGACACACCATTGTTAATCAATAATTAAAAGCTCAGCTAAACTGCTTCATCATGACCGTGTGGGAGTTTTTTGACCAGCTTTGATTAACAGTGCTGGCAGCAAACCCACCAACTGTAGAGTTCATTCAAATTATGCCAAATCCAGATTAGAGGTATCACCATTTTCCCAATGGAGAAGAACAGACCAAAATGCAAACACAGAAGTTGTCAAAGCAACCAAAACTCTTCTAACTTCGGCACAAAAGAAAGAGAATTGTGTAGGACTCCATCCCTCATAGTTAGAAACTGATTGAGAAAATAATGGCTTTTAGATGAGCCAAGAAATATATTGATGTGGGCTACTTGATCTGCCACACTTGTACTTGACCAAGATTTATACATTTACTCTGAGGGAAATATGCATCATATTTCATCTACAGAAATATGACGTCAGAGTGGCTGAGAGTAACCACAAATCACCACCGTACACCGCTGTCATATTCCTGTACATTGTGTTGCAGGTGTTCTCCAAAACCGCTCAGCCAATCAGCTTGATTCACTCAGCAGTTCCAGACATGCATCCGCTGTCTAAATAACACATTTGGAGGAGTATGCCTCCTCGGAGCTCTTCAGTTCACCCAATCGATTGATCAACACACTGGTATAAAATTGAAACCAGTTCGTTAGAACTCACAGAGGGCACCTTGGGTGAGAGAGATCAATGGTGGATAAAAGGCGCATCAGTGAGATTGAGCTTGACTTTGCCGGTCGGGGCATCGAGCGCCAGCCTGCCGCTCCTGGAGAGGGAGCGGCCGTGATTTGGATAATCTTTTAAATGCAGACAGGGGCGCTGCACGCGCCCAAACGTTAAGACTATTTATAACTCAGACTCATTATCTATCAGGATTCATTAGGCGGACGAACTATGTGTTACATTTGCCTCGGTTTTGTCTTGCCGAGCCCTCCTCCTCCTCCGTCTCCAGGCTCTTCAGCTGCCATTCAAAACACACTCAGCTCGCCAGGCAGGCGTCTGTGTGTTCCTGTCTCTATTTGAAGTGGCTGATCTCCGATAACGCGTACCTCTCTGATTGGGACATACTGCTCTGTCTGTCTGTCTGCTGCCTCTTTCACCCCAATCCTGTAAAGAGCTCAGTGAAGAGAAACACGCAGAGCTGAGATACAGTCGGTTTGGAAAAAAGAACCCCAGGACGCGTAACGTGCCAGGGAGGGTCTCTTTCACCCCTCAGTGCGGATAATTCACTCACCATTAATTGATGCATTAATTGGAAAAATGAAAGTGCCGTCGCCCTGAACTCATTGTTATTGCTGTAATTATTTGTAACGGATTTGAAACAGAGGCCCATGTCTGGTCGCCATCGAGCAAACGTCTGCCTCCACGCTTGGCTTGAGGATGGGACAAAGATGTGAATTGGGAAATACCGGGGGGGGGGGGGGGGGGGGTTGTGTTAAAGCATGTCTACCACAGCACATGGTTGACTGGTTTCCATTGAACCCGTGCTGGCCAACACATTCTGCTGGCGTAGTCTCATGTGCCTTTGTGCTTTGCGAGTTCAGGCGCTCGCCCTCTGGAGCACGTATTGTCTACTGCTCGGCCGGTTTCACATTCCCGCTCTCGGAGGTTGTTTTGTGTCCTCGTGCACCATACTGATTCATCTTCCAACATTAATAACTCCGCAGCATCTGTCTCGCGCACAATAGTAACATCAGCACAATGGTGTTTTGCTGCTGTAACGACACGGGGCAAAAGGACCATCTGAGATGTTTTGCTGTTGTTTTTGAGCAACCATGCTGTTGGACTGATGAATGTAAAAATTCTGTTTGCATTGGTTAAAAAAGACTTGTTTGACTTAAAGTTTCGACACGTTGTTAAAAAAATAAGAAGACAGTGGTGAACATTGAGTGTTGCAGAAATGAGTCTGAAACAAGGTTGCTGGTTATAAGAAAATGTAACATTTTGTTCTATACGGCAGAAAGCAAATACATACTAAGAGTGAATCTTTAAGCTTTTACGCATCTGAAAAAAGGGCAAGTGGCTAAATAGGACAGTGAAACATCATTAACCTGAACAGTCTGCCTTCACTGGCTGAAGAAGAATGTCAGCCCTGCAGTACTACATGATACCGCAGGGGATAAACACTTTGTGTGCATGTTCCTGATCATTATTAAATATATAAAAGTCCTCACATGACTCAGTTTAGAATCCGATCCGATCTTAGACGTTCTGCTCACGGTCGCAATTCTATTTAATAATATCATCATTTATTTCAACTTCTTCTGTCAGCGAGGCCTGTTCAGTACATTACATAGTTGTGCCAATGTACCACTATGACTGAACACCTTTTCAGTGTGAAGCAGCTGTAATCCACACCGGACTGGAGGATTCTACAGCATCGTGGGCTTTGATCAAGCTGACCCACGGATTAGACGGGACCAGTGGTGGGCTGGAGCCTGGATAATTGTTTCATGTAATGAAGACGCGTCTGCAGGGAAGAACATGAACTGGTTGAGGCCTGATGATCAACGAAGGGTTCTGACAAAACATCGCGAGCTGAACCAGTTTTCAGGCAGTAAAACACAATGTGAAACGGCTGAAAAAAATAAAATGAAAAGACCTTTCTATTACAAGATCGTAGTTTAGATTATATTGTATAGCGGAGCCTCCCAGGTTACAGGCAGACGACTCCATGTGTGATCCTGCCTTACATGATGATGGATTGCCCCGTTGCAAAAGATGTATTGGACTCATATCTCAGCTTTAAATCCCACATTAGGAGTATATTGGTGAGGCAACAAGTTCCCAAAAAGCCAATCCATGCTCTATGCCATATTTAAAACTGAAACTTTATTGTAATCCTCAAACATACAAGTGCATGCATGAAATTTGACCTCTGCGATAACATCAGGAGCAGTGGACCGCTGCGAAGGATCCATCGATCCGCCAACCTCGTGGTTCAGAGGACAACTGAGCCACAGCTGCCCAAGTAAGTTACTGTTTTCCTGCAGCTGTTACTCGCCAGTCATTACATTTGTGCCGTTAGACCTCGAACCAAGACGTGAAGAAAGAGCATGTGCAGTCTCTCTGGTTTGAACGCACAGCACCAGCTCCCTGTATCCGTTTGTTTCAAAAAGAATCCTGTGATTACATAAAATATCTTTGAATGGATTTTCTCTGGTCTTTGTCAATTATTTAAACTATATATTTAAATTTTGCAGTGGGAAACTGGACTAGTATCTTGCCATGAGATGTTTTCCTGTTATATTTTGCTCTGTTCTGTATGTTTTGGGGAATTGTTTTGCCTTCAGAGATTCTGAGTGTAGACTGGAGAGAGACGGGGAATGAAGGGTCGCCTCTCAGACTTTGAACCAGGAACGTTCGTGTTCATGGGAGGGCCTTGACCTTCTGTTCATTATATAACTTGGACCAATGTTATTCAGCCGTCGATTTATTGTGCGCAATTTTCTTGATTCTCCATTGTAAAGGACTTTGAGCGACATTTTTTTGATTAAAACATATCTACATACAGATAATTTGATCCTATTATTTCTAAGGAAAATTCTGGAAGGCCATTAAGATTGACACTGTTGGAAAATCCCTGCAATATATTGCAACATGCTTCCAATTCCACACACAATGGGGAATTTTCCTCTGTCACCATTCTCAAAATGCAGAAGCCCCTCAACCTGCGCTCCATCCTGCCCCCTGAGTCTGAAACGTGGCACTGCATTTGTTTTAGGCTGTGACAGTCAGGAGGCCCATGTTTATTTACATATCGACGCTTTTATGTCACACTAACACCGATTCCTTCGTGTCCTAGTTTTGAGGAAACAGGCGACACCCTGGCTGTGTTTTGGGGGTGACGAGAGTTTTTGGGCATAGCAGACGAGATGACGGAAGATGAGCTGGATTTGTGGAGTGTCTCGCGGCTCCATATAAAGCAGGGACAGAGAGGAGGAGGGGGAGGGGGTGAGAAATGGGCAGGGGCAGGAACAGAGATGATGAAACAGAGACAGACGGGAGCAATGCCCTCGACCTGGGAGGGAAAAGGTAGAGTGGCGCCTGATGAGGTGAATCTGTCCGCCATGCTGGTGCCTGACTTTGTTTGGCCAGAAGATTCCTCCCGATAGCCTCAGTGACTGATCGCACGCTCAGAAAAACACAGGCCAAAGCCCAATGCTGGGAAAACCCAGAACGAAGACGCTCGTTTCCCCTTTAACTGTTTTTAAACACCCACTCACATCATCTCACACAGGGAACCCAGATATGATATGTGTGTCCTGGTACAGTGGCATATTCAGATTCCTCACGGCTACTGACGCACGGCAAACAGAACGACACGTGTCCACCATCTTGATTCGACACGGTGTGCTGGTTCAAGTCGTGGACCGGAGCTCATTTCTGTCCCTCGGTCTCACAGGAAAACACATGCACAGAAAAAGGTGAAATGCATGAATTACAGTCAGAGTGACGCTCTCTCGTCATTTTAGGGAAGTGAGTATCTTCCAACAGATGTGGAGGCATTCGTTGTTCTATTTGTTGACACTGATGTTGTGGTCATCCAAAGCAAGCACATGGGCCAGCGGGGTTATCAGTGAACGAGACACACTGACGCAGGGGTCCCGCCACATCTTGCTTCACTAATTGAGTCAGCGCAGGCAATTTGGAGACACTTTGAAGGTATAATGAGAATTCAAATGCCCCCTGATGTTATCAGCTCACACAGCCTTCCTGTTTATCAGTTTCCACCTTTTATTTTTGCCTCTTTTTGTTATTTCATTTCCACATTTATTGATTTTTGTTGTTTTCACAGCCTGGTGCGGTTTTGGAATAGTTTTCTCTCTCTGACAGGCTAATTAATTTGAGTTTTTATGTTATTGCTGCTTCAGTGATAAGGGGGAAAATGATTTATACAATTTTTAAGGCTGCGATTTTCCACGGCATTGTTAACAATCGGGGTTATTATAATTATGACATTGTCATTAAATCTATACCGTTTGAAATATTTATCAACCTATCAACGATCGTTAGCATGCGGTGTGTCAGGAAATTATTAATTATGTTTTAATGAAACAAAAGCAGCTGTTCGTTGTTATTTATTGTCGGCATATTGGGATACAGAGACCAAAGAGAGATTGTGTCACGTATAGTCATGAGATACAGTAGATTTGTTAAGTGTCTGAAGCAACGCAACTCAATGCCTTCCAGACATAATAAACCTCATCAGATCACATTATATTCATCTTTAACAAATGCACATTGAAACGCTTCAACTCCCAAATGGAGGATTTTAATCCTGGCTACTATTCCGACCGCTTTCAAAGGGATTTAATTTGGTTCAACTGCAGGTTCCTGTGTATTATGCAAAAACTGAATGTGTTGAAAATGAGGGGCTAATTATTCCATTTGAGAGGTTGTAATTACATGCTTTAGACTGAGCAATGAATATTCCAAAGTGGCTCCCTCTCCTTCGTGAAGGATTCCCTGGGTCGAAACAAGCGCAGCTCAGTCAGCCGTGCAATACATTGACCCGTGCAGCGTTGACCTTTGCTGTGGGAATCTCCAGCGCTCTTTCCAGCTGGATCCGGGAAGAAAAAAACTGTCTCATCTTCAGAAGAAGCTATGAAGCTCTGCGGCAATACAAAGTACATATTGCTCTCATATATTGTAAAAAAAATGATGGTCCCCAGCAGCAGCAACGGCAGCTTGTTCATGTGTGGAATTACAGTACAGTGTTCTGTCTGCGGAAAGTATTCAAAAGTTCATTGTTGATTTGATTTTGCTGAACGGAAAGAGGGGCCCACATTCAAAAATAGATCGGATTCCTCCCCAGTGTTGCGGCACTATGGAGGGGAGAGGAGGAGGAGGAGGTCAAAACTTCCCCAGTGGAGTGAGCTCACTGCTGCCAGGAAGGGGCTGGGCCTCCTGCAGCGATGAGGCAACACTGAGCCCGAGTGTGTATAAATACCACAATGCATAATCAACCATCAGACAGCTGAAGGACTCTAAAGAGCTGACAAGGGGTCCCCAAAAACATCTGAAGAAATCCACTTTCCCAGACGTCGCCGAAGAGAATACATTGAAGATCTTGTGGTGCTCTTCGGTGGCCCGACATCCATGAGAAAGAAGACCCATCGACTCCACTCTTTAAAGGATTTAATAACTAAACCGTTTTAACCCCCCCTCCCCCCTAAAATGAAGGCATTCAGCATTGCAGTTGCAGTGACACTCGTGCTCGCCTTTATTTGCGTTCTGGAGAGCTCTGCCGTCCCATTCACCGGGGTAAGAACTTGACTTCAACTCACTTCATGCGCTTATGAGCCATGAATGTTGTCTCAGGATGCTAAAGCTCGGCTCCTAAATGTGCATAATTCATTAACAGGTGCAAGAGCTGGAGGAGGCAGGGAGCAATGACACTCCAGTTGCGGCATATCAAGAAATGTCATCGATGATGGTATGTTCAATTGACTGAATGAATTAAGCCAATTACCGTGAGCAAATTAAAATTTAAGTGGATGCGTTTTCCCCACGGAGGGTCCCTCCACGCGAGGAGGGGGTAAAATGCCGGAGACGAACGCTCCGCTCATGTCTCTTGTCTCTCGCACAGATGCCGGGTCACTTCAGGCAGAAGCGCCAGAGCAACCTCTCCTTGTGCCGCTGGTGCTGCAACTGCTGCAGAAGCTACAAGGGCTGCGGCTTCTGCTGCAAGTTCTGAGGACTGCCGCAACCACCACTAAATATTAATTTATTACGCTTTTTTTTCTTCTGTCTAAACCCAAAGAAATGACCTTTTCTTGACCTCTTTCTCCAATGCATTGCCTGTTTTGTGTCATGTTCAAATGTGGTATATGATTCATGGAGGTGGCACTGTGAAAAGGAAATGTATTTATTTTATATGCGTTAATACTTTCACACCGAGAGTCTTTTTGTAAGGTCAATGATTTGTAAATTTGTTTCTGACAATAATCCAGATGTGACTGTTTCTTCATTTACATTGAGTCCAACAAGTTGAAAGACATGTTGAATAAATGATGAACATTTTAAGCAACTGCTAAGATGTTGTTTTGTGTCATTAATGAGCAATATTTAACAGCAGGTCTTTATGGAGTCAGATATCATGGTCATCAGGGCGTATGCGTCCTGTATGTTCCTTGTAGCTTAACGTGATAAAGAGGATTTTCCCACTTTGCATTGTAAACATACAATTCTCAGGATATTGTTAGATTTGGTCCCTCTGTAGCTTTTCCACACTTAACTCATTTTACACAAGATACTATATTAATTTAATTATCTTTATTTAAAAAGGGACCATGTATAGTTCATACATAAATGTCCCCATTTGATGCTCTGTACCAGATTATAGCTTCAGATAATTTGCATCTGTAATCCAGATCATTACATAAAAAAATAAAAACTTAACTCATTCTACACAAGATACTATATTACCACATCAGAATGTAATATCACTTGAAACACACATGTGAAGTGTTTAACGATCAACACGTATAACGTTCATATTCTATAAACATCCGTTTTTGTTACTTATTACAAATACCTGACAATGATGAACAGGGCTCTTAAAGACATTTTCCCTGTTTGGATAGCATGTAAATTCCTGTTCTTCCTCTGAATCTTAGCATTGTGCAACAAGTGTGTTCCTCTCAAGACACTTCCTCTTTGTCAAGTGTCCTGCAATGTATTTGCGGGGCAGTACATAGAGGAACTGTCAGCAGGAGCAGCTCTACAGACGAGGCAGGTGGGGTCGTCGACTAAACTGCTGATTTATTGCAGATCCTCAGCACGACAGAACATATTTTCTGCATAAAAAGCAACTAAACTTGATTTGCAGTGGCCTTTGGTATCAGCACGCACAGTATTGACAGTGTTGGAAAGCAAAACAATAGAAATCTAGATACACGTGCGCGTCCATATATCCTGTCTGATCTGTGAGAGCAGAGACGCTCCGTCACTATCTGTGTCAAACATATTACATGTGGTGGAAAATTCATGAAAGCACTGGAGTCGTCAGATTACCATTATCGACAGTGTGCCCTCTGCTTGCTCTGATAGTTATTGCAGCGCCGACTGGTGAGACATAATCTGTTCACTCAAAAGGTGTTGGTCTTGCTGTTGCACCTCAGACAGCTGCTGCTGAAGCATGGCAAATCAAATGAAGCAAATCAATAAAAGCCAGAGAAATGAAATACAATAGTGTTGTAAAAAAGCCTATGGTGTTTTCACACAAAAAAAAGAAGAAGAAGAAGAAGAAGGTAACAGAGATTGAATTCCCGCTCTGGAAGATCAGTTGGAAATGCTGGTCATGCATGAACCATCCGGGTTAACAGTAAGAGGGTTGCTCACATGAATGACTGGCGTGTAACTTTCCTTTTAAAAAGATGAGAGCTGTGAATCAGTGGTTTTTCTATAAAAATGATTTGGGGCTACATGTGTCGTATTGTGTGGGTTTGCATTCCTGCTTCTGCTTTTCATTAACTAACTGCTGCAGTCAAAACTATTTTAAAATGTCACGCTGGTGTGTCTCCTCGCTGGTGTTGGGAATTTAAGATCTCAAACAGATACTCATGGTTGTCTTTGTGTCACTCCTTGCATGGGAGACAAAGAAAAGATGTTTCCGCCACAGCTGAAATAAACAAAGAAATAGGAAAAAACAGCACATACAGAAACTCTGACTTCTCGCACCAGAAATATCTTGCAGGCAGTCAAAATTGAGAGAAAGGTGAAAGGCTGAGTGCTCACAGGCTGAGTGACTGACACCTGATAGGAAGTTAAACATGAAGTGTTACTGTTAAAGAAATTATTTTATACCCGTCTGCAATTGATTGACTTCCTTCCTATTTGTCTTTGTTTATTCACGCCTCACAGCAGCAGACAATATTTTTGCAATAGCCGAAAAGATGTTTGTTTGGGTTCTAAAAGCGTCTTAATAAGGTGTTGGATCCACAGTAGATTGAGTCATGTGATGTACAGCAGCTAATATTTCCAAGTCATTTGATACAAGAACGTTTCACAAATCTGCACACCATTTGGGTACATGCATGATCTGCGAAGGGAAAACTTCCTGTGGAGCCTTCATCCTAATATGTATACAATGGTTCTCAAGCTGTCTTCATCATTCTGGGACTCAAACACAACAAATGTTCAGGATGACGAATTTCCACTCTTGCCACCTATAACGAGCAAACACTTGTTTGATGTTACTCTTATTAAGTTGCATACAGGCCTGCATAAGTAGGGTAGAAATTTGGCATAAACAGCATTACTAATCTTGAAACCTATTTTCGGTGTAGTGTGCTGCAGTAGAGTTTACAGGATTAATGTTTAACTGACAAATCTGCTACATTTAAATATAAATGCCACAATGTTCTGGCCTGCTCTAATTTCAAATCAAGGATCCCCATCAATGCCAAATAAATGTGGTCCTCAATTTCCCCAAAAAAGAATATTAGGTCACAGAAGGACATTTAAAATCTGTTATATTGGATTTCTTCTGGAACAGCAGCAGCATAGGACCACCCTCCGTGACAATGTTAGGGCGGATATATACGGCAGTAAAAGTACTTTTGGTCCATTGATTTGCTGATCCAGAAGAACACAAAGTTGAACGTATTTTAATAACCTAAAACCTGCTCCTTGCCCCTCATCGTGTGTGCTCTGTTTCGGGGTGATCTCCATCCTTCCACTTAACGGATGTGCAGGTTGGGCCGATGGAGACGCTGATGCACTGTGTTCGGAAATGGGGTAGCTTTTTAGAAATTTGCCTACTGTGTGCCAACACCCTGTTAAATGCAACATCACACTCGTAGACTATTTACATCCTTCTCACACACCGTTTACTGCCTTTTTTATTCATCCATAATGGAGTGAATGTCGCTTCAGGCTGTTTAGGAGGGAACTTGTGTCATTAGGTGCTAGCAGACAGGGGACCGCTGTTATTCTGAACAGTTAAAGCGTGTACCTTTTTTATATTATGCGCATCAATAGACAAATTGCATTCCTATTGGAGTAAATTCAAGTAACCCTGTTTTAAGAGTTTTATTTGGACTGAAAATGCTTTAAAGGTCTTGGAAAAATGTGATGTTAAATGCATTTGGAATGATTCATTTATATAAGAACTTCTTATTTTATTTTATTATTTATTCCCCTGCCTTCTTGGTTGCCCTTCAATTTTGACACAATGCAGGGCCTGAAACTAGGACATCCACGAGAGTAGAGAAGAATAATATTCTTTCACAAATGATGATAATATGGTCATGTTTAAGTATTCAGATTATTTCAGGAAAATAGCTGTTACCTGTTGAATAGCCCCCCCTGTAGTCTGAAGGCATGCCTGGGGCTGAAAGCCATGCACCCGATGGAGGAGTGTGAACAAAACAACTTGTATTGGCGTTAGACTCCCTCCTCCAGCCTGCAGAGGCAGCGCTGAGTTTGAACTTTAACACTCACACACCTGCAGGTGCCCTCTTGGCCACAATACAAGTAAATTCACCAGAGAGATTCAGCATGATTTAATGCAACAGGGAACCTCCAAAAAGGTGCGCACACACACACACACACACACACACACACACACACACACACACACACACACACACACACACACACACTTACCTACAAACACTGAGAGAGAATTTGCCATTGGTCAGTTTGGCCTATTCATCATATCATGAGTATCAATGGCGAATGATGCGTGTTCATTTTGGACATTGTCACGTCTACCGTGCGTCGTCATCGCCACAACCGCTATGCACTCTCCGGAGTGAGATTGCAACTGACATCCTTCAACCTTTATCATCATCTAACAACAGCCATCGGTGCTTTCACATGATGGATTCATGTGTAGACATTTATTTATTTTTTAAAAATCTAGCCTAATTATTTGTTTTTCAATGAGCATCTTTATAAATAGAAACCGTAGATATTCCCTTTTTTTGTATTAAGATGATAAACGATCACTGTGGTGTAAATGTACACTGCAAAATGGATTTCCCAGAAAAGCTGGACCTGTTTAATACATATTAAAAAGCTTTCATGAATCACTATTCCATTTTATTAACTTGCACTTGAGAAGCCAAATGGGTTGTTCTCATAAAAAATTACAGATTACCACATCAAATGAAGCGCCAATTTGGAAGAAATAACCCTGTTGCATGGTCAGACACATTTCAAGTTTCTTTTGGAAATAAATCAAGTAAAAAAAAAGAAGAAGAAAAAGCTTTTAAAATGCCCTTTCATTTAAGTGTGTGGTGAAATAGAAAAAAAACTCTAAAGGGTAAAATGTTTTATTTCAGAGTTACTCAAACCTGGCAGAATTGTGCCCTCCTCGAAAGTTATTTCAACCGAGACCTCCAGTTATTCTCGAAATAAAGTGTCTGCTAGTGGTAGACAGCTGCATATCACGGGCTACTTCTTAGTACTTCTTAGTACTTTTTAGTACTCAACAACAGAGGACGAGAACGAGAGCTCAATCCAAGCCCCGCTTCATCCCATAAACGTGATAAAGCCAGGACCCGGCCTAAAAGGCCCAATATAGTCATATGCCAGAGAGGAGAAAGGAAAAGAGTCATCACAAGAAAATCAACATTGTTGAGCACTAATACAACTTCAATATGAATTTTTAATGACAAGAATGAATGCCACGAGCATAACTCGCACAATGTTCCCTGTGTTGTCTCATCCTTGATAGCTCAGCGTTCCCACTTCAGGCAAATTTGTATATTGGATTTCATTCAAATTAAAGTTACCTCATCAAGTGTGATAACGCGTGTGTGGAATTTAATGTGCAGGAGGACGAAGTGGGAAAGATGTCACTTCTGGGAACAGATAACAGACGAGGGGTTACAGAGCATTTTGCTCTGAGTAAGTTCAGGATCACGGGCAGCAACTAAGCCCAAAAAACAAATGATGTGTGAAGAAACTCTCCCCTCGGTGTATACCGGGGAGTTCATGAGCAAATGAGAAACAGCTGCTCAGGCAGGTGGCCAATCAGGTGTCAGCTACAACTCACTAAAGGTGTCTGGTGGACAGGTAGCGCGCAACAGGAAAATCAAACCACAAAAGGTACAAGTGGACTGAATGTGAAAAGCTGTGTGAAGACACCTCTTCCATTCATGTGCGATAAGAACATGTGACTCCCTCATGTGAATCACAACGGGATCTTTAAATCTGGGCCCCAAAACAGTCAATATTTTTCTTTATTTCTATCTTCTCTATTGTAAAACATGTTTAGAGACACATTGTCTGGTTTTAATAAGCCTTTATTCACAGCAGACATTTTGACTTGTCACAGAGGAAAAACACGGCCGCTACTAATAACATTCATGGTTGGCTCTGTTATTTCAAGGTTGCCGGAGAGCGGGACAACTAGCCAGCGTGCACGATTCCTGAAATAAAAGCTGGAATTCATCCATCATTCATTTTATTTACCCCCGTGCATTTCCCACTGTGACGAGTCAAGACGTGCTCTGTGAAAACGGGCTGTCGGTTTCGTCTGCGAGAATATTCATTTTAATTATTACTCAGGTGGTTGCAATCTACATGAAAGTGTTGCATTGTTCAATTCCACCTCTGCTCTGTGACGTGCTCGTGACAAGTTGTCTCATAGCTGAATAAAAGCACAGGTGTATTTAATAACGGCTTCATTCCACACAGGGGAGGTCCTGGTATGCTGGCTCACTGTCATGCTGTCATGGTTTACTGGGACACTGCGTGGGACTGAGACATTGTTAAAGATATGTCATTCACTTGAGCTTGTCACGCTTTGACAAGTCAAAATGTCTGCTCAGAGAAAAGTCGACAGGAATCAAGCTGTCAATAATCGTGTTGTTTACATTCAGGACTTTTCTCTAATGTAACAAGGTAAACTGTCTTCTGTACAAAAGCCCAATGATATCTGTGAGTATTAGTTTGTTCGTGGTGCGTTCAGACAGTGTTTATCAACTTGTAAAGTAAAGAAATGTAATGCGATTATGTTGTTATATCGCCTTAACTTGGGAACCAGTTACCGACAAATACATCACACCACACTGAGCAAATGAAAAAGCCACTGCAGTAAGTGAAATTAGTCATTAAATCTTTTTTTTCTGTTTCTCAGTAGCCTGAATATGTTGTTGCATTACAGATAAACCAAAGTTATCCGGCTGTTTTGCTGCAAATGGCACCAGTAAAAGTCTTTACAAGTTTAAAGGGAAATTACTTTTTAGGCTCTGTGAAGATCGACCGTCTCATTTCCGAAGGAGGCGCCGCCATCCGGCCCCTGCAGACGGATGCAGCTCCAAAGCCCAGGCTGAAGGGCTGAAGGGGAGATGCTGCAGTTGTGTGACTACGACAGGGACAATATTTGATTATATGGGAGGAGGCTGTCACCGTGGCGCAGAGTAAAGGGTGTTGACAGCTGAGTGGAAGAAACTGTTCCTGAGCCTGCTGGCCACATCACTTGTGTTTATTTTTTTTTAAAGAAACAACCTAATGGTTGAGGTTTTATTTGTCATTAAAATGTGAATACTTCCCGAGAATGCTGTGTGTTAACACAAAAGTAAGGCCAATGAGGAAGTGCTTTCTTTGTAATAGCAGGCAGAGGGCGACTCCTCTGATTACAAAAATAAGTCTGATTGTATGGAAGCACGTGAGAACTCTTTCACAGTGTGTTTCAGGTCATGAATGTAAATTTTAACATTTTGGTTGCCTCAAAATGTTTTATTTAGCCTCTTACGCCTTAAAAACCAACAATAACCAAAAACCAAGATGGCAATGCCAAACTGGAGGCTTCAAAATAGCAGTCCACAAACCTGTCTGTGACAAAACCTGTCTGTGTGTGTTGGTACGTCCTCTTTGTCTATACAGTCTATGTTTTACACTGATCACTGGCCTCTGTGACTGCAGTCTTTGACACAGGAGAGACACGTTGATGTTAAAAAAGCTGAAACGTTGATGGCAAAATTTCCATGAAGCAAACGAAAAATCTCTCTCTCACTCGCACACACACACACACACACACACACACACACACACACACACACACACACACACACATGGATATACAATTTCAATAAGATCATAGTACAAAAATCACATTAGAATCTAGTCAGTTCAGATTTTTTTAGCGGGATGCGTTATTGCCGTCGGTGCGGATTTAGTGTGAATTTAAAAAGGCCATCATATGCTCCAAACTCCCTTTTAGTCAGATTCAGTTTCCGGAATTAAATGCAGTTGCATTTAACACTCTTGATATTGGTAGCAGTATCATGAAGGTAACCATTTGTCATAATTATGGATCTGTGCAGCGCTGCCTCAGGCGAGAGCCGCACTCCACCGTGAGTGTATGTGCGTGTTAGAGGAATGTCAGGATGACCTCAGGCCTCTCGAGACCTGGTGTGATTTAAAAAGACGAGGATGGGAAGAGACACAGTTGCTCTCTCACTCTCTTGCCGTCTCGCATTGATCTTGCTCAAAGGCTGAGGCGAGAACATGTTAATTGACTATATAGTTGCTGAGAAACAGCCTCCCCATTCCCAAGCTTTTGCTGAACATTTAGAGAACCTGATACTATTGACCAGCGGCCGTCATTTAGATTCACCACCTCCGCTAAAAGAAAAGGGTCTTCTTCCTGCTGCCCATATCACTTCTCCTCACGCCCCGTGTAATGCATCACACCGCGCCATTTGCATTTAGATCACCCCTTTTTTCTTGCATTGCACATTGTGTGTCGGGATTCGAGTCGATACTGTGGTGGGCTCCTAAGGAGAATGGATGGTGGTGGTAATGAAGGCGAACCACCAACACAAACACGGCGCCCGGCCGTTCGTCTGCCCGCCGTCGTGCGGCACCTGCAGCCGTTAGTTTTAATTAGCAGAGGGGAGTGATAGGAGCTTCTCTACCCTCCCACCCACCCATTCCCTCTGGGAGAGAGCGACTGAATACTGATGCGGCCTCCTATTTTTTCTGTTCTTTTATTATTGGGGTTTAATTGATATAACAGATTCAGACTGGCTCATTCTACCACAATGCTCTATTAATTTAAAACAGATTGGTTGTTCGGCTGGAGAAATAAATAATCAGGTCAACACATTGATGAGCTCGGCTGAATTGGTTAATTAAAACAGTCGTTTATTTCTATTATTGTGCCAATTGCTGTGATACAATAGTAGTTCTTTGACTATACAGCACTTTGTATTGTGAGGCCTTTGTTGGAAATCTGTGTTGGCTGAAAGGGAGAAAAAAGTGAGTTGAGAGAGCGTGACATGTAGTTTATCAAGTGGGCAGCTCTCCCCAGATATTTCATGGGATTAACCTCCTGACAGTTGCAGAAAGTCGAGCGGTAGATTCCCTCGTCCGTAAACACTGCCTCCCCTCTCTTACCCATGCTCGCGACACTGATAAAACCTGTAGTCACCTACACCGCCCTGACACTCCACCCACTCACTGCACAGACGCCATGTTAAGAAAAAAAACTGCACTGTCCTCTAAATTTAGGGAAAAGCTGATAGTGTCTTGTGATATTTCAGAAAACAGTATTGCAGATCTCCTGTTTGTCTAATATTACAGTCCCTATGATGGCTCCTCCAACCTTTATCTATTTCATTCTTATTCAAAGCTGCATTTGGAGGATTTGGTTCCTGATAGAATCGCTCCGCTCCGCACCACCCTTCCCCGCCCCCCTCCCTCCGTTCCACTGAGGCATATTCTATGATTTACATTACCTATCAAATCTGCCGGTCCCTTGCCGTCAAATACTCAACGCCGCCTTCCAGCCTACTGGAATAGCTTAAGCTCTACCTCATCTTCCAAATGCATGTATGCCAAACTGAGTGGGGGAATAAGTCCAGTGTTTTAGAAACCTGCAACACTCTGCCAGTCCCATTGGTATGTAAAGTCCTATCTTGGTTCAGACATGTGGAACTTTTTTTCTCCCTTCTCCAAGGCGTTTTGAGTCCCAACCAAACTGTGGAATTGTATACAAGTGCATTGCAAAAACAATGCTCACACTTCCAGCCTGCATTGGGATATGGGACCACTTGTGTTGTTAAAAGATATCATCTGGGGCACAGCGTAGCCGTGTGGCCGGCTTCTGACAGAAAATGCCCCAAGGCAATGTCTTCTCTTAGAATTTGACCATCTACACACACTGTATACATACATACACACACACCAGCATGCATATACTCTGACATCACACAGTGTCCCATAAATATGTCAGGGCTTTCCAAAACCTGTAGAAAATGGTGTCGCCTCACAAACAACATTGCACACTGCCATGTGTTGAAATCTGCATAAATCATGTCAGTGTTACTCAGACTTAAATTACCCATGGGAGGGCTATGTGTTTGAGCACTGCGCAATACCCCCATGGTCCGCGTTGATTATATCAAACAATATATGCAGCACGACTAGAATACATAAGGAGCGTCTCCCCCCACGGCTGAACTGTGCAAGAAGCTGCTTTATCTCAGGGCTCAGTTTAATACGCCAGACTTCGGAGGGAGCCACCCTGGGGTGGATAGATAGGGCTTGTCATTGTTTTACCGGCTCACACTCCACTATGGAGCTCTATAGGCTCCCCTGTGTGCCTCCAGTCAATGTAACCGTGCAACAAAACTCATACAGCGTGGATTTGTCATTCCAGCTTTCACACATGTTCCATCACTTACCGGCCAATAAGCGCCGAGACACTAAAGTGGATGTCGCTTAGTGTCGCTGCATAAATGTAACCGTATCAGATTAGTGTGAAAGATTTTTAACAAATAAGATAACGAGGTTCTCCGCCTGACCCCAAAGAGAATCGTTGTGAATTGGTGCATGTTAATCCGCTGTTGTAACAGGTTAAAGAGTCATACGTTGAGCGGAGACTCATATTGTAAAACTGTGGGAGCGTGTGCAGAGTTGAGTAGTCAACATTAGTCCTGGCCTTATGTCACAAACTGATTCCTGGAATGTACATTGCCTTGGGATCATGCATCAGTGCATATCATGTATAATATAATGCCCTAGATGACTTACTTAATCTGTTCACACTTTCAAAAGGTCTTTCTCGGTCCCTCCCTGAGCCTTCATTCACATCCATCACCGCGAATGGCCGGTGGCCTGAAACAAGCCTGCCCTCATATAATGGATCGTTCCGATTAGCCGCCTCTGTGTACATGCTCGGCAGAGGCATGGCGAGCAGAGCGCTGTGAGGCTGGTGATTTGTAAGGTCACATGTGGCGGTACAGTGCACGGGACGGATATTAGCAGGCCCTCCGGAGTCCCACGAGAGCCATGTATCCTGCTGACACCCTCACATCTGTAGGCAAATGTGCGCGTCTCTACTGCTCCCCCTTCTCCGATGCCGCGACTCGTGCACAAATAACTTCCTTCCGGACTTAAAAATGAGCTTTGGGTTGCACCATCCATCGATCCGACGTTCCTCCTCTTCCTCTCCTCCCCC
Source organism: Clinocottus analis (assembly GCF_023055335.1). NCBI lineage: Eukaryota > Metazoa > Chordata > Actinopteri > Perciformes > Cottidae > Clinocottus > Clinocottus analis. The sequence goes on along the minus strand of NW_027176251.1, from coordinate 10,660,180 downwards.
ACTGCTGGCAAGGTCCTCTCTCAAGGCCCTCCTTATTCTCCAGCTGGCTTTCCTGTTACATAAACTCCCCGGTGCTATTTTCTTTTAGTGAAAAATGCAATTTAATTTCAGTTCAATACAGATAGTGCAAAGACCGTCTGGATGAGAATTATAGCAAGAAAAACTAAACATGATGGGCAGTTTCTCTGAAAAGCAGCTAAAGTGGGGGAAAGGGGAAATTATTTTATCTGAAAATAGGCCAGTAAACAAGAAGTAGATGCATGAATATATTTGAGTAAATAGTGCATGTGCTGATTTGTGGCCAGCTGAATATCTGCGTGACTCATCTTTTGTGGTGCAGGCTCTCCGAGGATGCTCCAGACCAAAGCATTAAGGGAGAGGAGTAAAGTGCATTTGAAGCTACACCGCTGGAGAAAAATCTGCCCTAATTAAGTAAACCCTCATCTGAATCCTGTGCAGCATTGTGCCGTTGTATGCGTATGCCTCCCGCATTCCTTTCACCCTCTTATGTAATAAACATATTTCCTAAGAGAAGGCCTTTGCAGGATTTTCTAAGTACCTCTTGAAAGCAACGCGTTAATGATAACAACACAAAATTATTTGTTTTTCATGTCACCTTGGAGGGATTTCAAAAAAGGTGGTTGTGTTAGTTCTCTGAGGAGCTACTGTAGCTTAATCCAAGCTTTGTTGGATGCATTATGTGCATGTGTATGTGTGTGAGAGAGCGAGATGACTCAGTGCTTTCATGACAATTACAATTGTCAATAAACGTGTTAGAACAGCTGTCTTGTCATACGCAGACCTGAGGGGAAGGTTCTCATCAAAAATTGATCTTGCAAACTCCACATAGGGGGCAAAGGCCTCCACCAAGCTCTCTCTCTCTCTCTCTCTCTCTCCTCTGGGTGGAAATCGGTAGAAGACACCGACTTGAAGAGGAGTTATTTATTAGACACACACACACACACACACATGCTGCATTTCCCCATCCTGCTGATTCAGCTCTCCAGCTGCGCTCCAGAGCATAAATCCTGCTCCAGGTCCTCCGGGTGTGCGCAGTATGTGCCTGTCCTCTGTTGCAACCAAATACCCCACTCATGCCCAAGCCTTTCCAAGGCAATTGCATTCCCGGAGCCAAACGCCCACCGCGTGGCACAGCTGTGGGGGCGGGGGTCCCCCGTGTACTCAAATGTGACTTTCCCGCGAAAAACATCCCATCTGTGCTTGCCACTGTGTGACGAGCTAAATGGCGAGGAATAGAGTTTTGGGAAGGGGAGCGCGGATGCATCCAGCTGTTGCCCCAGTTGGGGGAACTGTGCCAACCCTGGCTCTAGTTAGTCTACCTTGCTAATCCACTGTTATCACACCTATCCTCCAAGTGCCCATCCACCGTTGCTCATTCCACATCCTGCATGACTCCCTTTCCAGCCAATCACACGCAGGCATCCCCGCTGACCGCCCTTATTGGAAAGCCAATCAAATGACCACAGAGGTCCAGTTTCCCGCCAAGCAGTCAAGTTCAGTTTAGTACACATTACAATTGTTTAGTATTTTTGCGTTTACACTCGCAAAACTTGTGGACGGTCCCGATAGAACCGTTCCAAGCGAGCTGAGCCGACAGGTGAAGCTGGAGTTAAAACGCTAAAAACCAGTTATTAAAAAAAATGTAAACAAATTGTGGAAAATCCTGCACAAACTGGCTGTTTTTTTAATCTTAAATAGTAACACATTTTTATTTCACTCCACCCCAAATGGAAGTTCCCAACACTACGACACAACGGCATTCAATTGCCAAAGAGCAGACGTTCCTCAGTTTGGTTGCCGATGAAGTGATTCAACGCGTCTCCTATTGACGATTATGTCATTCTAGTTTCACATGTCGTTGCTATTGCGACTAACTGAGGACCCCGCCTACGCTATCTGCAGTTGAAATGCATCACAGAGAAAAGGACCTGGGCCCAAAAGTCAGTCCAGTCGAGTCGATCAGCACAGTGGAACGACGACGAAGGAGACCCAAAAGCACTGTGACACAAAGACACACAACACTACAACATGTGTCTCTTCTGTAGATGGGAATAGGAGCTACATATTGATATATTGTCATGTGGTATCATTCCTTATACTCAGTTTATCACATATAATTCATTATTGCACCCGGTTTTTAAATTTGTGTGTTTATTGGTATGGAGCTGTACTGAAGTAACTCCATCAAGAGAAACCGCCACGCTTACAGAGCCTTTTCCTTTTCTCATCCTCTCGAGTTTGTGGTCAGATAAGGTCCCCGGGGGAACCTGTATAAAAACCCACATCCCGCTCCTCCAGTTTTACGCTCTCCTTTATTCTACCTGGACTGATAAAGTATCGACTTCTTAGCTTGTAAACCATTATGACCTTTAGCTGTTTTCTGTAGACTATCGTGGTGAGACAAAACAAAGCCTCTGCCAATTTACCAGTGACTGTTTACTCCTGGTGGATGCTACAACAGAATAATCTAATCTGTATACAATGTTTAATTGCAATGCTGAGATTACCAGTTACTGTTTGAACTTGACAACTTTTATTTCTGAATCCAAGACGTTAAGACGTTTTGCCATCTTTAAAAACTGAGAAGCGTCAGCCAGAATGGGACAGCAGTAAAACCATCCAACGGTTACTTTTAAAATATAATTCATCAATGAATCATAAAGAATATTATCACTCTGTGCCTCTTTATTCTGTTGAATCGTTGGTGCTTTTATAGAGCACTTAATTTCTAAAATGTAATATCACTTTCTTTTCTGCCTTCCAAGCCTTCTTTAAAACATGAATCCACACCAGACTAGCGTGCGCCGCAGTTCGCAACGATTCCGCCGTCTCGCAGATTAAGGCAGAGTGATCCAAACAACTTGGCAACACTCTTCCTGACAGCGCGCTGATTTGCAAACTGATTACCATGTAAAAAAAAAAAAAAAAACACAGCAGTGGATCTGAAGAGGTGTCAGGTTTTTTTTTTCTTAAAAAAAAAGAAGCGAATAACGCAGAAAGTAGAAGGGAGGGGGGGGGGAGATAGGACAGAAGGTGAAGACAGAGAAATAGAAGGCTACAATAGTGTTGATTGTGATGGTGCATGAGGGAGGGGGGGACAGAAGTCGATGGGGTTAGCTGCTTTCAGACAGGCGAAGAAGAAAAAAGGGAAGCAAGATTGAGAGAGCCTCAACTGCTCCATCCGTCCATAAAACTATAAAACTAAGACGTTATGAGAATTTCAAATGTGTAGTGCGAAGAGGGAAGACTCCATAAACAAGAAGTATAGGTACACTGCCATGAGACAAGGTCAGAGGCATAAAGGCATCAACAACAGAGGAGCAACTCTGCCAAAAAAATAAATGTCATGGAAAAGACTGTGATCCCAAGTCGCTGAGGGGGAGTTATACATCTGTGTGTGTTTATGTGCTCGGCCATAAGCCTGCAGCCGGCCTCCCGATATGGGGCCGGGCCTCCGTCCAGAGAGCTCAGGTAATTTGACGGATCGTGCCACTCAGGCCGGTGATGCTTGCAGCTCTCCCTTGCTAGGGATTGTTTCCCCAAGCTTGTTTGGCCAGGCTGGCATGCCGACATAAGATGAATTGCGGCTCCTTCTCCCGGCCGGTCTGTCTCTGATCCGTCCTCGCTGCTCCAAGGTCAGCCAGCCACGGAGTTGTTGAGAATGGGAATGCAGGCTTGGGAGGGCCGGCTGTCTGGCAGGAGGAGATGTGAGAGAGAGGTGCATGGGGGCAGAGGCAGAGGTGAGAGGAGAGACTGTGTGTGTGTGTGTGTGTGTGTGTGTGTGTGTGTGTGTGTGTGTGTGTGTGTGTGTGTGTGTGTGTGTGTGTGTGTGTGTGAGAGAGAGAGAGAGAGAGGGAGAGAGAGGAGATGGATGTCAGGGAGTCTGCAAGCAAGGTACATGACTTGGGTCCGAGCAGGTCTCTTCATGTGCCCTCTGTGTGTCCTGTGTGGTTTCAATGTGTGTGTTTTTGTGTGGGAGGTACATCAAACGTCACCGGCATCTCGACGAGACAAAGCTTGCCAGCGCGCAGCTCGCTTGGCTCACCTGCAGTTAAGGGCGCTGGTCTCACTTTGATTTCCAAAGCCTTGTGGAATGAAACCAGGACCAAGTTCCTGTGTTCACTCAACTCAGCTGTTAGAACTGAAGTCAATATCGCCCTTGATGTTTCATTTAAAGGGAGAGATCTAAAGTGTGTGTTTGTGTCTGTATATATGCATATTTTGTATACTATTGTTGTGATGACAGATTTGAGTTTCTTAAACAACTTGAGAAGGTTTTCAATTGCCAAAACAGAGCCATGATATTGGAGGCCTCAGCATAATCCACGATTACAGTCTCCAATAAATTATGTTCATACCTCCTTACTTGTTTTGCCAAATACATTTTGGGGGAAACATAATTGCTGCTGCGAGGATCATCTTCATCTTCAACAATTTATTGAGTAAAGGCTCATCACATTCTTGCATCACTTGCGAGTCATAAGGCAGAAGTTTGTGTGGATGGTGGCTGTTAAAGGGACGAGGTTCAGAACCCAAATAACCAAAAGACTTCGTCTGTATTAAAGAATTCCATAACCTTAAAAAATGCTGCACAATTCTGTCAAGGTTGAAGAAGTATTACAACAATGAATTACCTGTAAGAATTGCTGTCAATGTTTGATTTAAACCGTAGGTACGTAATGTTTTTTAGATTCTAAGAAAAAGAAATCTGGAATCTGTGGCTGAAGGAATTTAATAAGCTTTAATTAGAAGTAGTCTGGCCCACCAACACAGTAATACTTTCCAATGTTATTGATACCTCTTTCAATGTTGAATAACACACATTCGGTGGAGTTAAATTCAGTTATAAATTTACTGTTTTTCCAAAATACTCAAGCAAACCGAGTAGCACACTCCATTCTATGTCCAAGAGCGTCACGTATGAACCCTTTATTCAACTCCTCCTGTTGAACTCACTATTTATTATGTTTCCACCCATCTTTACAAACTTCAGAAGAGTCCACCAATACTTACAGGTTTTTAAATCACCACACCGTTATACGCCACAAGCCTATTTCTCGGATAACATTTCCGTCTATTGTTTCTGGTGTTTTCTCTAAAAGTTATTAACAAAACAAAACTTTATTTATGAACCATTGTGGTTCAGATTATTATGTTATGAGTGCGTGTGGGAAGGGCTTTGGAGAGAGGCCGCGAGGGGCAGACTGTCGGTTTTGCTGACTTCACGATGTTTCCAGCTTTGATTTTGATGTGCCGTTTGTGTGTTTAGTATTATAGTACTCTAAGTGCCTTGAAAATCACGCCAAATCTATTCTTATTCGTATTACTGCAATGGCAGTGCATTCAAGGTACGGTTGAACTTATACCCAAGGTTAAAATATAGTTATAGATTTTGTTTTTAAAAAAAGAAGAAAAAAATGCTAATCCAACAAACTGCCCCCTTTATAACATTTTAAATCATCAAAAGTAATTCCTAGAGACATGAGGCTCTTTCAAACTGAGGTTTTATTAGTTGATCTTAACATGAGTGTTCAGCCTTTTTAGGAGAAGGATTTGGGTCTGGATGACAAAGGTTTGGGCTTAGATCTGTGAATAAAGGAAAAACCCAAAGCTTTCAAAACTTTAGAACTGTAAAAACATTCAGCTCATGGGACTTCACCAGGACAACTATAATCAAGACTGACTAGCTAACACTGCCTCTCTTCTGCATCATCACACAGGGGCTTAATCTGCCCTCTTTAGATCCTTCTCTAAAACTATGACAGCACTTTTCGCCAGCTTATTCCTTGTCTCTTGCTCGGGCAGGAGGTCCAGACGTGACCAGCAATGTGAGAGATTTGAGAGACATGTCTGGCTCACAAGGTTTTTGTTTTTAGTTTTTGCGGAATCAAAGAGTAAAGGCTTTCTTCAAGGTATGCCAGCGGAAGCTATGTAGCATTTTCCCCACCAACAGTATCTTTAATAAATCAGAATATATTGCAGCATTTTGGTGTGAAGGCCATTTTTGATGTGTGGCGGCGTCTTTGTTTTCCTTTCGATTGCTGACTTTGCATCTTTCTAGATTGTAATAAACTTGCTTTTGGCTTTTCTACCCCCACATGTTTAAGTGTGTGTGTGTGTGTGTGTGTGTGTGTGTGTGTGTGTGTGTGTGTTTGCTCAGTAGCTGTGTGTATTAAGTGTAAGTGTGTGTATGTGAGCCTCATGAGTGTACTGTATGAATGTCACTAGATCATCTCTTAGTGGATCCGGCTGAGTAAGTATAGCTCAGAAAAATCAATGTTGTGCCCCAAAAGGGTAACAAAACACCACATAACATTTTTTTGTTCTCTAAATGTGTTAGCTAAGCTTTACACTTAAAGCTTGGCCTGCAAATCATGTCGCTCTTTTTTTGCAGCGAATGCAGTTTAAATAAAAATTGCAATAGCACACAGCTCTTTTTAAATTACATCATTTATTTGTTTTAGCGTACAACTGCTTATAGGATCCGCTTTAATCAAAATGTGATTTTCTCTGTCATGCAACTTGATTTGTGAAACATCTTTTGGAGGAAATGTAGCCTCTATTAACATGAAAATTGCGGCGACAATGAGATTTTGATGTTTTTCCCAAACGCGCAGCCCAACGTGAAGCCGGTACATTCCTCATCTTATCTCCTCAGCCTTCGCTGTGCCCCCGTCCCGTTCGCTCTTCCTCTTGGCTAGCTTATTCTGCCTCGCCTCTCCACCCTGCCGCCCTCCCTCGCCATCCCCACACGCCCTTGTTCAATCTCTGCGCTGTCAGTTTGTGACTCTCGCTTCTCCCTCAGTCATTGATCACGGTGGCAATAGCGCAGTGTTTGCCGGTCTGGAAATGTGTGTCTCGGCGGGGAGGGAAAGGAGATCAAACACTTTAATTACCGCTGACTTGCAGGTGGTGCCAGCTACAGGCAGCAGTCATGTTACAAGGACAGGTAGAAGAGGAACGCCGGGCAAACACGAATGCATCACAGCGAAGACCTCCTTCTTCCAGATGCACCCACTTCCACACACACATCGAGCAACATCATAAATACCTTGCTGTTCTCACGGTCATACATCCTGCTGGCATGGATGGGAGCCGAAAGTGTATGCCAGGTCGAAAAAAAATGGAACTTGGCTGCACAGGAGAAGAAATCAGTCACCAGTGTTCAGACTCCACAAGTGCGGCACTCAGTCAAACTCTGCATGTGCATAAGAACCCATCTGCGTAAATCATATTTCCACTTCGTTTAAAACTAGCCAGCGGTATCAACGAAGCTTTCTCTTAAAAAGCGACGTCCTGCATGACCACAAAACCTATTGTCATTCAGGTTTTATCGCTCCACCGACTCATTTGTAGGACCTGCACTGATCCTGCAGAGAACTACAGGGAAAATAGGAAAAAGGCTGACACAGACTGGCACTGTGATTGATGCCCTGTCTCGCTCGTCCCTGTGCTGATTCAGAGCTCCAGGCGCTGTGGGAACCAACTCTCTACTTCACTGGTTTTTTATTCCTACCAGGTAGTGCCTTCCTGTCACTCAGGACCCAGCCATGACTGCACACAGTGTCAACCAGCTGATCAGATATGTGAGAGACGCCTGGACATGTCAGAATTACAGGGTTTATAAGACGTCAAAAGGTGGCGCAAGGTCAAGAGAAATGTGACCACTAAGGGCCGAGGAATTTAGAACAATTGTCTAAACTTGTAAATGTAGGAATTGAAAGTAAACATTCTCAAAGTATAACAGATAGGATCAAAGAAAAGGTAAATTATAATAAAAAAGTCAATTGCTTTAACACTAACACAAAGAGAGCCAGATAAAGTTTAAGCATTCTAATTAGACCGGCCACACAAAGCCTCTTGCTGGTGGGACTCTGTTGTAATTGTTCAGGTCGCTTTGTTTGCGGGTTTCTGGCTTAATGAGCAAATTATCTTGATGCTGATTTTTAGTTCAGTTGAGCGACGAAGTGTTTTCATTTTTCCCTTGGATAAAAATTGAAGCAAGTGACCAAATGTAATCAAGGACACAAATTCTGTTTTATTGTTTGCAAGCAGAAATTACACTTTTAGTGAGATCCCCTGCAAGGCGTGCCCTCAAAGGCCACGATAAAATAGAAGAGATAATTAGAGAGATATGTTAAATAATACAGGCAAAAAGATGATCGCATTCTTCCAGTTCTTACCTATAAACAATTGTTTTTTGCTTAATGTACTGTTTCTACCAGTCTAACAGAGACTGCCCAAAACACATAAGTTGCATGTTGTTTGCTCTGGCTTGCACTGCAGAAATGAATTAATTTATTTTCATTAAGGGGTGAGGTCTTTGATATGGTGGATCAATTCTTCAGAAGTGTTTTTCTTTGATACATAAGGGTCTTTTCTTCACAGCGTGGGCACAAGGCGCAGGCTTGGACCCGACCCAGCACATGTTGGAACGAGAGCAGTCAAAAAGAAATTATAGAGAAAAAAATAGAGAGAGAGAGAGGTGGGGGGAGTCCTGGAGAGGAACAAATTAAGATGGAGGAAGCAGCAATGAAGAGTAGAGAATAAATATTTATGTCCTGTAATGTTTCTGCATGACAGATTCTATATTACATTCGAATGTGGTACTACACCTCAACCATGAGAATTGTGTTGGCAATGAATTGCGCACCGCACCAATACAGCACATTGGGGGATACGGAGAGAAAGAGGCAGGGGGAACAGAGGGGGGTTACCGCAGGGAAGAAGGGAGGAAGCAATGAAAGATGAGAGCGGGAGGAGCAGAAGGAACAAGAAAGAAAGAAAAGAAGAACTGCTTTGAAAGGAGGAGCAGAGGGAGAAGATGCAAACAAAGCACAGGCAGACAGAAATTGACATCACAGGTACGGCAAATGGGACAGCGCACATCAAGCAGATCGAGATAGTGTACACAGGGAGAAATGGCAAAAGAATGAAAGAGAGAGATTTGCGGCCCGCGGAGTGAAGGGCATGAAATGAATAGAGCTAGGGGGCCCAGCGGAGTGTGTCGTGAGGATGTGTGCGGCTGGGTCGGGGAGAGCTGGGACGGTTGCAGCCAGGGTCTATAGAAGCAGCTGAGGGAAAGGAGAAGAGACGGACAAGGCCCATTAACCCAGCGATAGTAGCTAACCAGGATCCCCCAGGGAGGGGCTGCAGGTTGACTCTGCACTGATGGGCAGAGAGGATGTTTTAAGTGGGAATCTTCTAAATCCTCCATTTTTTAGATTCCTGTGCTCCTAGCTGTGCTGTTTTGCACTTACAGCAACGTAACAGCGCCGTCTCTCACAAAATTACCTTCACATACAACTAAGCCGCACTCTCAATGACGTTTCAAGGAAAACGTGTATGCTCTAAGATTACGGTCGCAATTTTCTTTTGAACAGTTTAGAACAGATTGTTAACGTAAATTGAAAGAAATCAAAATGAAACACGTTACAAAACTACTTGGTTCGGTTTAGGAAAAACAGCACAGCATGGCTTAAAATTATTACGAAACTGAAAGACGATCAAATGCAACAAAAGTACGACTTAGTTATGTTCAGGCGTCAAACCTACATGGTTCACACGGGGTGTGAACAGCAGTCTGGGTAAAAGCTCCGTGTTTTTTGATGCAAACACCCCCCCAATGTTATCCCGATGCAGACTTCCACAGATGCATTTGAAACATGTTTGTAGTTATCAAAAGCAAAAGCCAGCATGACAAAATATATTTCCCTCTAAGCGTAATTCATCTTACTTTTCTGTTGTCTGGGAAAGTCATTTTTATTATGCAGGGCTGCAAATTTAATGACGCCGATTTATTTCTTTTCACTGGATATTTACAACCACATTTTCACTGATCCTGAAACAACAGTGAAGTCATTAACAGTTAATACAGGTCAGTGGAAATGAAGCGTACCTCGACTGCAGCCTAGGAAGTGGAACGCAGCTATTATCTTGGGCGCTGCCAATATGTGGATGCATTTAGGTTTACCCATAGGTCATTTTTGAATAAAAAAAACCTTTATTCATTTAGCTGTGTGTGTGTGTGTGTGTGTGTGTGTGTGTGTGTGTGTGTGTGTGTGTGTGTGTGTGTGTGTGTGTGCGTGTGTGTGTTGTATTTTGATTTAGGCTTTGACAAAATGACCTGCCGACACTAATGCCCCGTGCCACCGACTAAGTTACTCTAAGCAGAAAGTTGCTTAAAGTGCCCGAAAAGTCAACAACCCAAAAACATAATATTTCATTTCCGCTGTTGCAAGATATTTTAATCCAAAAGAAACATTTGAAACATTTGCAAACCAAAATAAAATAGAAATATGAAAATACTTGACCTTCAACTGCATCAGAAAACCTTCCACACAGTTATATTGCCAAACAATTTGGGATTATGATCACAATCCAGTCTTGTGTTTTCAGTTTGGCCCATGATGTGTCCTTTTTCTAAAGACTATGGAAGGCTTCTTTAAACAAGAGTGGACAGCGCTGATGTCTTAACTGTGATTCATTTTAGTTAAGTCATAGTTTCTGCATGAGCTCCTCTTTTATTTTGTTCTTCTATTTATTTTAAATAGCTGCAATTTTGCATCAGACAGGGAAAAGACCTCACTTGTTGTGTAAGATGATTATACGTTAAAGCTAGCCTCAGATTGATTGATTCCTAGACTTTACTGTTTCAAGCATGGACATAAAAGAAACAGGAAGTCACAAAGAACCAAGAACCAACAGCAGGACATGTTCCAAACACAGTTGAGATGAAGAAGGCCCACTGACAAAAACTGAAATACATAACAAAGCCAGATCAAAAGACGGGAAAAGTCCACACACATGGGATTAATTTCACGGGGCATATCAAGTGATTTGTAATAATTGCTGCGCTCGATGAGGGTTTTAATCCATAGGGAGTCTGACGTGTCTACTGTTGTAATCTTCCCCGTCTGGAGGCGGCTAATTCACATTTTTCTCTGCTGACAAATGAAAATTATTCAGAGCACATCATAGTTAAAGGTAAAGGTCTGTGAAGCCATACTTTTGATGTTCACGTTCAATCCGACAACGCCCTTTAACTCTGATAGCACAGATAATCAGTTACATCTGCACCAGAGGGCAGGTTCAGCCCCTTTCAGCTCACTGTTTTGGGTTCGCTGGTCCACATTGTTGAGTCACTCCGGCTCTCAAGCAACCCCGGCGCATAAAACTGTGGGCAGCCGCGCTCATGCAGCTCTCATCCGCACACAAACTGATTAGGCGTCCTGCCCAGCATGAAATGGTGCAGAGCCAAAGTAACTGAGTGGCTGGTGAACACAGCCGAACATCCAGGAAGCCAGAGAGGGCCAGATGTTTTTCTCAGGAGTTGGCGGACAAAATCGAGGAAAAAGCGCCAGTGAATATTGGACTTCACCAAACAGGTGGTGAGAAGGAGAGCACTCACAGAATGCCGTGTTGCTCCGGTCTTCCGGATGTGCGAGTAATGTTTGGCAACACATTAGCCCTGTGATGAATTGATAGGTTACTGAGGCTTGTGTCTGTGTGTTTGTTTTGGAGTCTACTTTCCTAGTGATAGAAAAAGGTTTTGTGCAGCTTTAATTCCACAATGTTAAAATCTTTCACATATCGCAGCGATAGGAGGGAAACACGCACATAAGAGTCCACGAGCAATTATCTCCTTCCTCCTCTTGCATGTTCCTTTGCCTATAATACAGAGAAAGTCTCCCTTTTGTCCAAGCCAGGGACAATATACACTTGAGTGTGCCTGTGCACTTTAATGCCATACAGAGCAGAGAGGAAGCGGTGATGTGTGACAGAATAGCCTGACGGCTGGCGATGCGCTAGCAGGCTGTATCAATGGAAGTGTCTTCCTTGCTTCCCCTAAATGCGCTCAGACAGAGACAAAGACGGAGGCTGCCGACTGAATCCCTGAAATGGACAGCCCTGGGACGCTGAGTGAAAGTCAAACAGTTTAGTGCAAAGTACTCAGGGGTTGGATCGCTGTCTGCCTGGACCATTAATGGAGACTCGAGCAGGTGATTGCGTCACTGGTGCAGAGGCTGGCATATGCCAAGAGGGTGAGACAGGCAGAGACCCCCTGCCTGCAGTGTCATCTGTCACCATGTGTGTGCTGGTGTGTGTGTGTGTGTTGCTCAGCAAAGTAAGGAGAGAGAGGAGCATGGGAGGATGAAGAGGGCAGAGTAGAGGGCAGAAAACCTGGCGGAGACTGAACAGGGAGACGCAGCGCTGTATTGGCTTACCGTAGGTAGACTGGAATATTTAATTGGATAATCCAGAGCTGACACTATGCATCCACACACGAGAGTGAAATGTAAAAAAAAAAAAAAAGAGTATATGTTCGAAACTGTTCAGGTGTAAATATGGATTAAATTATTTATTCATGTCAGAGACAATAGCAACTAGAAACAATATTTAGAAAAGAGTCATCGTTATTGCCATTCAGGATTAGAAATGTCCTCTCTTCTGCCATGTGACCCAACCAAATGTGTACATAATAATATAACAAGTACAGAGTGAAGCAAAAAAAGAGCCAGAAATTTCTCTAAACAGACTTCCATTCATTCACCAGGTGTCCAAAAATGACCCAAAGGCTCTTTGCTAAGACATTTTTAAGATCATCTTATTTTTAAATGTTGGCAAATAGTGTGTTGTCTTCCTGTTCATAGGAACACAATTATCAGTCTTAAGCGTTCAGAAGCGCGTGGTCCCACAGGCCACAGAGTTAAGTTGGCTCACACCTCAATACAGTAAGAATATGCGTTTGCATTTTTTTTCTCAACCCATTCGGGTGGAATCACCTAAAGATGTTCAATAGGTTTCAGGTCTTATGTGCATTATCTCCGTCAGGTGGTGAAAAAGAGCTAGCTGATCAAAAGAAAAATGCATGCATCACAGCAGAACATCAGGAAACCACACAGAGGTACTCGGCTTTATCAGTCAACGCAACCAATTTCTTTCTCCATTTTATTTGTCCTTTCCTTCTTTTTTTTCTTTAACAACAAGCTGCAAAGCTGGGGTCCTTACATGCACATCTTCTTTTTCAGCCCCTCACACCTTATAACCTCTTGAGTTCCAATTTATTATCCAGCAGCAGAGTGAATAGTTAAGGGACTGGCATCCTATGATACTCCCTTCCTTGCTTTTGTAATGAAGGGAGAAAAAAAAGCACACGGCTCAGCAATGAGGTACAAACACTAATCCCAGCTCAATGTGAATCCGACATGCAGAGAAAGATAATGTTTTGTGCCATCGGTATCGTGGATATATCAATGCATGCGCATTTATTCGTGGACCCAAGAACAAAAAGCGACTCAGGTTTGCATCTTCATTATAACACAAATAACTTAATATACAGACACTATTTCCACACAATTCCCAGTTAAGCTTGCATGCATCAAAATAGAAAGTGAGCACATTTTACAAGCTAAAAAAACATGTTCAGTCCAATGACTCACTTCTTAACGACAGTGTGTGAATCCTCAGGGCATTCGGTCCATCAAATATGCTGCTTAATACATCTCCCAGGTCTTTACAAAACTAAAGACCTCTCTTCACCTCCATCACTGTGCCCTGAGACATTTTGTTCAGACTACAGAGGGTTCAGCCTCTCGTGTCTGTCTGCCCATTTTTCTTTTTTTTTCATTTAACTTCTTTGCTTCTCTTTTGCCGCAGGGCACAGGATGTCATGGAGCCGAGTGGGTATTGCTGACAGGGTGTGACATTTAGGCGAGAATGCACAATGGCCTTGCAGGTCACTTTTATTCATTATCAAGATGAGATCATGGCGAAATATTCTGTACAGGTGTTAAGAAGGGACAATGCAGGTGGCAGATATTGAGCTTTAGTGAGATCTCCTGAGTTAAAGATATAAAGTCTTTCAATAGCAGGATGAGCTGATCGCTTATTCCCAATTGACTTGCTTTTGTCTCCCACCTTCCACAGAGCTTTTACAGATTTTCTGACTATATATATATATCAGTGCCTGCTGAAAGTCATTGCATTTACATTGACATTACAAACATTGTTAAAAAATGAGCACATTCTATACTTGAGCACTTTTTTTAAACAAACCTACATTTGATTATTTTTTGTACCGTGACAGTGCCCCTCCATCGTTGTTCTCCAAAGCCGTGACTTTGCTACCAACACTGATAATACCGATAATTTGATTGGTGGAATATCTGTGTGGGTGAGCCCTAAAAATATTTCATAATTTCACTTAAATTGCAGCCAGCGGCCACACAGACAGTTTGTCAGCGGGTTCAATGTTATTAGCCGTTGTACCGTGGTTTGAGCTCTCCCTACATGACTGTGTTGTGGTTTCAAAGGTGCAGGACGAGTTGTTGCTGTTGACTTTCGACAGTCTGGTCAATTGCTGTCGAAACATCTAGACCTGCGTAAAAAAAAACAACCTATGAATGTGAACTGTGAACTTTGCTGATGGTGACACAATAAATTACTGCTTCAGTACGAGTCTTCCTTCGTCCTTTTTGGCCGCTCCGCTTACCGGTAGTCTAACGTAAGAATTCAAGCGGTTGTCTTTGTCCAGCAACAGCTCACATGAAGACAGTTTATGACGCTGATGTTACGTTGTGCTGCTCCATCTCGTCCGTCGGTGCGCTCTGTCTTCTGTTTGCGATGTCATTATTTCTAAATTAGTTTCACCTGGGGAGAAAATGGACCTATGCCATCTGAGAGTGTTAAAAGTGCAACTGTGGGGAAAGTTGCCAGGCCTGCTAGAGAGTGAGTCAGTTGTGAGAGCACATATTTGAACCTCTCAACTGTCACGGGAAGCTCCTTCTTTCTGAGGCTTGAAGCTCAGAAAAAGAGAAAGTATGACCACCTTACCATCTTGCTGTAAAATCCAACATTTTGCAAAACAGCTACAGTATTGACACATTTGGAAATGAAAAAAGGAAATTGCACCAATTTTTGATTTAGCAAGATAGTTTAGGTCAGTGATTGCACACCATATTCAGAAATATATTCACAAATGTTTCAACTCACATTGGGTTTGGTTTTCAGTAAAAGAAAATGTTGGATGTGTGACATTGGATGTTAATTCTGGTTTACCACATCACCAGAGAATATTTTTCTTTTAAAGTAACGCTGGATAAATCCCAACCAGCCATCTCTGAGCGTACCAAGGATGCATGAAATGACTACAGCATTACCATAGCAGAGAAATGTCTGCCGCTTGGATGGAAGACCAGCAGTGCATCTTGAAGCTAAGATTTTGGAAGTAGCAACCCAGACGCCTGTGGCTGAAGCTAGAATTATCAATCTTAACCACGGAGAATGCATCTTTGGTAAATGGTCCTGTACTTGTATAGTGCTTTTCTTGTCTCCTGACCACTCAAAGCACTTTAACACTACATGACATCATTCACCCATTCATGAGAGGAGCCACTATGCAAGTTGCCACATCAGTATTATCAACCATTCATACTCCATAGGCGCAGCTACGGGAACAATTTTAGTGCTAAGTCTCTTGCTCATCGACAAGGGCTGGCGGCGCCGGGGATCGAACCACCAATCCTCTGATTGAAAGACGATCCTGCTCACCACTGAGCAACAGTCGCCCTTTGGCCTCCTTGAGGAGGCTCAGCATGTGACACTTGCTGCAGTCTTGGGTTGCAGGTGCATGTTGTCCCTTCAGGGCTTTAGTTAGCAGCTCTGACCATCTTGCAGAAGCCTGGGAGTGACATGAAGGAAGCTAATGGATGTCAAGAGTGTTATGATGAACTGTGAGTGGTGGAGGATAGATGTCACGAGATTAGGAGTTGTTAGGAATGACATGTGCCAGTCGTACAGCACAAGTCCTTAGGAGATGAAAAATACAAGAGTTTATTTTAAAGATATTGTTAGGAGTTTGTTTTCTATCTGATGATTTATCATCATTATGTAACAACATAAAGCAGTTGTACCCCAGTTCTACACGAGAAAACCACAAATACAAAACAGCAGCAAGGGAACATATGTCCGACATCTTAAACAGAACAAAATGAGACATCAGGGAAACACTGTGCATCTACTTGGACTATGTTTGAACCCAAAAGCATCATCGACGTAAACAGGGTTCACCTCCAGCGCCACACCGGAGTTTTGCACCCTCTCCTGCAATCCGCTGGTCATGTGCAGCTTGATCCAGGACGCCACGATGGAGCCAGGTCCCAGTAAAGATGTGGGCACAACCGCCA
The DNA here is from genome assembly GCF_023055335.1 of Clinocottus analis. Classification (NCBI taxonomy): domain Eukaryota; kingdom Metazoa; phylum Chordata; class Actinopteri; order Perciformes; family Cottidae; genus Clinocottus; species Clinocottus analis. The sequence goes on along the minus strand of NW_027176251.1, from coordinate 10,643,972 downwards.
AGACATCCTGATGCTGGGTTAGCCCGAGTCATCCTGTGACTTGACATTTGCCAGGAGCAGATTGGGTGGTGGAACAGCCCGAGGTCCTTGCTCAGTTATCGAAGCTCTCGCTCCTGTCAGAGCCATACAATTCATTTTGGTTTATCCTGGAAGTAGATACAAACATTTCAGTCCTGACATGTATGTCACACTGCAAACGGCAGAGCACTGTGACGAACTCCAAACCTTCAAAAGAACATATCGAGATGCAGAGAAACCATGGCAGTCTGCTTTCACTGTGAGGAGCTTTTCACAGTCTGCGTCAAGTGCTTGGGACTGAACATGAGGGCCATCATTCACTGACACCTTCTGCCAAAGCCACTTTTCAACATCCTCTTTTGGTTACAGAGTCAAATTCTAAACAGTGTTTTTAGAGTGTCAAAGCCCCGTGTCCTGTTGCGTCAAAGACAAAAGGCCCAGAGAAGTCCTGGAGAAGTGTGATTCTCCGCTATTATTCAGTCACTTGAAAGACGGTGCTGGGGAGCGTTTCTGCTGTGCCAGGGGTTTTCTGAAAGCACTGGGTGTTTAAAAAAAAAAAAGAGGACAGAGAATAAGATCAGTGAACAAGCTCTACTTTCCCAGAGAGGAGTTTTGCAAAGGTCACAGTGCCCATTCACACACCAGTTTACATTGATCAGCACTCTCCACAGTTGCTTATGCACCAGGAGCTTTGCCCAGAAACCCTGCCATAAATCAACCATGTGCAGAATCCAACAGAATTTTTTACATGAACGCAGTATAGCAACAATAAGCTGCCGCAGTGGTACTTTTATTCTTGACGTATGTCTCTCTGTGCTGTTAGACATCGTCTGGTTTTCCCTCCCTGAGTTTAGTTTGCATTTGATGTAGATCAAAGCACAGCACATTTCACAAAGAATCAGGCTGTGAATCCCAGCGGTCACTTGAAAGGACTGACAAAATAAAGAAAGAAAGAAAATGAATTCTACTTGACATGTATTCAGTCAGTCTGTGTTTCAACATTGTGGAGCTATTTGTCCAATTAATATATCAATGTTCGTTACTTTAGCTGGGGTAATTACTGTAATAACGCGGTCTGGTTTCACCCTCTGTTTTGCTTGGGGATGCACGTGTCCCTTTTCCCTCCGTGCACCTTCAGTTGTTTTCCTAGGATACTGGGTATTTGACTTTCATGTGCACCACAGTCAGCTGAATAATATACATAACACACACATGAGCCCATGAATATGAAAATTGTGCAAAACAGGTGGGGAAAGACTAACAACAAAGTTAGATTGTTCTGGTAGGGTTTAAAATAACACAGTACCTATGTGGTGTCAAAGAATAGGTCTGGCAATACTCTTATTTTCATTTTTTTTTTTGTTGAAAAACCCCATGATACCCCAAAATACAAAATAACCTTGAAGTGGAGCCAAAGCCTAATAAAACCACTTACTCTGCAGCATAGAGCTCCATCAAAAACACACCAAAGAGCCACACTGTTTTACAGAGTGATATGCTATTTTATTACAATGAACATGCACTTTCATTTTTTATTCTATCTTCTAAACCCAGTCATAATCCAAGATGGTGACAGCGAAATCGCCAAACTCAAGGCTTCATAACAGCAGTCAAGAAACCAATGGGTGATGTCACAAAGACTACGCCCACATCTTATATGAAACCCAGTATTATAACCCTAACCCAAAGGCAGCCTTTCTCTCTAAGCAGGTTCTACACTTACTGATACTAAAATAGATAATCCTAAAGGTGATGCAAATCCCCAAATGACGAGATTCACATTGAGTTGCAAATCTGTTTGCTTCAGAAATGTCAGAGAAGTACGTTACAGCAACAGCTGTTGACCTGTCATCACAACTCGATCACAAAAGACAAAGCACCCAGCCTCTGTGTTCAGTTCAGCTCCAAACTGTTTTATAACTTTTTGTGTAATTGAGTAACGACATTACAGTTTCAAAAGTACAACCTGCAACTTGGCTGGATTCTGGTTAAATATGATCAATGTGTATTCAGCAGAGAGATTCTGCTGACGGAGGTCAAAAGAGATGCAAGAGAAGGCTGGAGGGACTGAGACAGATGATGATATCAGCTGAGTGATTGAGATACAAAGCAACAGGGACGGACAAGTTGTGAAGCTGGGTGATGCGCCATTGATTGGCGTTCTCTCGGAGCCCGGACAGATTCCACATCTGGACTGAAGAGTTTGATTCAAAGTATATTTACTAGTGTCCTCACATGCTTGGGAAGGAAAGGTGTGTTTAATTAATGTGCACAACAAGGGCTATATGTGAGAGGATTAAGCAGGGGCGGGGCAGAGGCGATGGGCGAAATTGTGACACAAGCTGCAGAGGAGATTAGCAGTGTCTACAATCAATAGATTCATTACGGTAGGGTGTAACACTCACACAGCGGTGTTGATGACAGTCCTTCTTTGATGAATGATTTTACCGGGAATCATTCCAAGTGCAACGCAAATGCGCCAGAACCGTGACATTAACAGCATAACATATCCGACATACGACTGTTTAAATGTGGATTGATGGACCGTAGCAAACGGGTTCAGAGACAGCCAGCGAAATGAATGGCAGCACCATAAACAATCAAACGGTTAATTGTACCATTCCATTCCACTTAGCAACTTGGTTGGCTGAAAATAATCAATTTTAAAAGCCATTGAGTTAAGTCTCAAGAGCGCAGAAGCTGTTTTTGGATCAATTTAATGTGCTGCAGACTTATCACCAACATGTTGAAACCCTTAATACTTCAACTGTGCACCAAAATGATTGAATTTCTGAAACTCCCTCTCCATATCTTCCTTCACCTCTCAATTCCATCTCATATTTTCTTCACTTCTTTTCTCTTCTGGCATTACAAACACAGCAGAAACCTTCTATGAAAATATTGTATGGCACAGATGGATTATGGGGCTCTCCTAATCCATTGGAGACCGCCACTATGTGCGGATGTTGCTGAGCGTAAAGAGGAAATGGATAAATCTACTAGTTGATTGCACTGCACAAACAGCTGATATGAGCTTCTTTTACTACTGCCTTTTTGTGACAATCTGAATGCAATAAGGACATTTTGTTTTTGTTTAATCTACAAGCTAAAATGTTTATATGGGATACTGCTTGCATATACGTCTCTGGTTGTCAACCCGAAAGCTGCTTATCAGTTAGTCATCAATAATTTCATCAGACGTCCTACTCTGCAGTACCTCTTCAGAAGAACAAACAAACAGCTGACAATCAAATAAATGGAATTAAATCACAACTCATCTGTGTGTGAGGTCATTTAGTTTCCCTCTGTAATGCAGTTTAAGGGTTAAGTTGAGGAATCAATATTGGCGTTCACCCGTAGTTGTACGGTTGTTTGTTATACAAAGACGCATCACTGAAGTTAATGATACAAAACAAGTGAGTGCATGTTTAGCGAGCCTTTGTTGTGTTGAAAGCCTTATTCATCATTCAGTGGATTTGTACAGATTGGAGTTTCAGGACGACACGCTTTTTCCAGAGGCAGACGTCATCTCTTTAGTTGGATGGAACAGAGCCAAGAGACCTTTTTTCCAGTCTTGACAGCATGTACTGTTTTCACCCTGTGAGTCTGTGTTTCTGTCATCACAGCAAAATGTGGTCCTGGAGACACCTACTGGAGCAAGAACTACTATCTCTTACATAGGAGAGAGCTCAAAATGAAGGTATAATTACATGATGGGAGTGGTCTGAGCCATTGACCCCCTCCCCTCCTCACATTTTACACCCCTGGCCTGATTAAGCAACACAAAACTTTACAGGTGTGTAGTTGAGATGAATATAAAGGCGCAGGGTATAAAGATGGGTGTGGTCTTTTTCAGTCTCATGAGCTAACATATCTTATCTTAACATACAGAAACAGAGCACATTGCCACAAAAAACCCACACGGATAAGAAATACATGCATACAAGAAATATTATTATCGTTGCAAAATGCGAGCTGAATTATATCTAAATCTATTTCCTATGTTGAATTCATACAGAAGACACAAACAAATCAATCGATCAACAGTGTTTAATTAATAAATGAATATCATATTAAATAAATAAATGTCAGCAGAATACAGTGGCAGCATATTTCTGAAAAATGGTTGCCCAGGATATAGTCATCATATTTTCACAGCTGTTTCTCGTTTATGAAACAATGTTTACACTCTTTGAACCTCGGAGCATCACGACTTGTATGTGCAGCGTGTGATTTTGCCCACTCCTCCCCGGGGCCACGGCTCTTTGGCACTGTCCAGTTGACAAACGTAATTATTCTGCTGCTGGAGAAGCTCTGTGTTTGGATAACTACATTACAATCTGTAGTAGATGTAGGCCTTGTAGGTACACATGTCAATGACCCAGGGAGAGTTCCTGCCTTCTGGAGACACATGCATGTGGTTTAGAGATGTAATTACAGCTCTGCAGCTGTAAAATAAAAGGTATTCAAATGTTTGATAGATGTGCTGACAACAAATATGTTGGAGATTAAAAAAAGAAAGAAATGCAGTGCATCAGTATACTTTAACAACCATCCTGATTGATTGGTTATCTATCTTCCCAGTACCGTGTATCAGTGGTGGTGATAATACACTGCTGGCTGCCAACATAATATCTTATGCATGGCGCCAAGCCTGCAGCACCGAATGCTTAGCAATGCCAGACACATCCAATCAAGACATTGTTCCACAACTCTGCAGAGGTTACAAAGTGAGAGTGCAGAGCAAAGGAGCCCCATCTGTAATGAGCCAGAGTGGGATGCGGCGCGGGATAGATGGAAAACGAGATAGAGGAGGAGGAAAAAGAGCAAAAGATGGAGCTGGATAGGACTGGATGAGGCTGTGAGAGGAGATTGCGCCAACGATACGAGGTGGCAAAATCAATTCTTGACGAAATGAGAAAGATTGATTTGGGAGTGAAACAAAGAAAATAGTGACAGGGGCAGGAAGGAAGAGTGAGACATCACTTATAGGTGACTGCACAGGCCGTCATAATTGGAAAAGAACAGAACAAACTGCCAAACCTTCCCGTCTTGTGTTATCAACTACAGCTCTATAGTGTGCCAATGTTTTTTTTCTTCCCATTTTCGTTTAGCGTCAGCTTAAAGTTTTGAAGTCTAATTTGTATTTCGAGATCAGAAGCAAGGCCATCATTTGTTAATTCCTCAATACATTTTTTTTTCATTCATCTGTTCCTACTTACCAACTCACAGTAGGCAGATCTGTCCCCAGTGGTTGCCTGGATGAATGAGAAGGAGCATCATTCACTCGCCTCCTCTTGGCAGAGCTGCTGAACCGCGTGGGCAGCTGCATGTATTTCCCTGTGTGTCCTTGTTTGATTTTTAATTTTCTTATCCGCAGGAACCTTGGCGATGCAATTACTAAAATCATTCTGAGGATCCCTCTTGGTTAAGTAGTTTATCACACTGAAATTATAAATACATTTTTTAATAATAGATGACGGTTGATTATAATAACTGCTGGTTTATTAATTGTTCTGAATCTTAAAAAGTTTCTACAAAACGGTTATTGATTTAAACTTATAATCCTCATTTTTGACACAAACACACCACCATACATTTTGACCTCTCCTGTCAGTTACACTGTCACACACGAGTGCTTTCAGCTAAATTCATTATTGCAAACGTTAGTACTGTCTGTCCGTTTGTCTGTCTGTCACCCTGGCCCTTGCTCTCTCTCTCTCTCCTCCATTTACGCTCTTTTTACACCTCGGGCAAAAAGCGAGGTTGCTATCCTCATTAACCTCACCGCCTCTCTCCAGCTCACCTCAGGCCGGCCCCACCTTAAGCTGCACTCATTACTGCTGAATCAAGCTGGGGAGACGGCGCGCAAAAGCTGGGCAGCAGAGCAAGTAAGAAGGGGCATAGTCAAACACTCAGCTTGAGAGTGAACACTGTCGTAATGGGTGACAGAGATGGGAATTTTGTTTTAAAAAGGAGGAGAGAGACAACAACTGGGAGAGAGAAAAAAAAGAAAGGCAAAGATAAGGAGTGATTTGCTTTTAGTGTGGTTAAATAAAAATAAAAAAAGAACAAAGGAGACAGAGAGAGACGGACGACAGGGCCAGGGAATCCATTAGTGAACTCAGGAGTGGCGAAGATGATGTGTGAGCCAGTCATAAGCAGACATGCTCAGAGCTTAAAACTATGGCACTTGGCATGGTTAGCCATGATAGATATCTACCTTCAGATACCAGTTATTAATCAATGCCACATTTCTGTTGGCTGCGAGACTCAGTGCAAAGTGTTGCATGGCCTCTCCTGCAAGGATTCTCACTGGACTGATCCCAACCAAACTGCTTCTTTTTGTTGGATCCTTCTGCTGCTGCTTATTGAGTCAAAGCTCAATAATCCCCACAAACACATCATTGATTAATGAGTCGCTGCTTGAGAGCAACAGTTATGGTTACAAATGAATGCAAAAGTACTCTTGATGATAATGAAACAGACGTTTTAATGAAATAATGAAACGTTTTATTTTTTTTCCCTTCCAGCAACCACTGAAAGGTTGATTCCATTTGCCCGTTTGTTTCAAGATCTATGGGATATCAGGATGATGAATGGCATGAGGAATGCTCTTGAAGTACTGTCATTAAGAAGTTTTTAATTAGTAGGGGATGGTTTGTGTAGTGAGACGCAGCAGTTATTACCAGACTGAGGGAAAAGGAGTGAACTCGGCAGCAAAGGCCTCCTTAGGACCAGAAGGCAACCAGCGGACACTAACTGAGGCACTGACATGAAACACGACCGGCCGATCACACATCCGTCTACGCAAATCGACTTATGACACTGATGTTCTTGTGTCCCTCCGTGTCATTGTACTTCAATAACCCATGTCAGAGACTTGCATCTAGAAAGTCTTGAGTGCCGTGATGGAAACAGTTTGATGGAGTGCAAATTAAAAGGAATGGAAAGGAGCAGTTGCATTTTGAAAATCGTAAAACAGAGAGAGAGAGAAAGAGAGAGAGAGGAGAGAGAGCGCGTTGGGCAGCAGACATGATTAAATTCCATCATCTATTACTGCTCGGCTCGGGGCTTTGATCTGGCTTCAAGGCCGCCCTCTCTGACGCGCTGAGCCTCCATCCGCTTCTTAAAAGGTGACTCTCGCCACGCTGTGTTTCGTCCTTCATTTACGACCCATCACTCTCCGCTTTTGGGGAAATAAATCCGTGTGCATGTGCGCTTACCCACCCACACACTCATCGTTTGGTTACAGTAATGAGCAGCCTTGGCCGAGACGGAGCACAACTCGTACATGTTGACCCTCAAAGGGAGAAACCATCACCTTTTCTTTTTTTCGACTTCTTTCTTTTCACTGCTTCCTCCATCTGTTGGTTTGCATGCTCTTTGTTGTCTCCTCCTCAGATTCAGATGCAGCTCCTCAATTTCAAGGCACTTTACAAGCGTGGCGCGTTGCGGCGGCTGCAATCATCGGTGAAAAACAATTGTGTGCTTAAAGTGGATGTAACAACAACTTGTGAGGCGCAAACCGCAAGGGTTGTATCAGCAGTGGGAATGAGCCAAATTAATAGGTCACGGTTAATAAATCAATTTTCTTGAATTAGAAATGTGAGGCGTGTTCCTTTTTCACTCAGTCTGGAACGTTTACAGAGGACGGGAACCAATTTAAGTACAACAGGTGGAGCTTTAATGTCAATCAACCTCTGTCATCTTCCTCTGACCCACCACTCCCGTCTTCTTCCTTCTCATCATCTTCATGTCACTCAAACATCTAGACCCCATCCCCTTTGCCCACCGATTCAGCTATCAATCTCCATTCGTAATCCCCTACTTGCATCTCTCATCCAATTCTCCTCCACTCACATCTGTATAGTCCTCCATTTCTTCTGAAGCAGGGGAGCTTATATCACAATTTCCTCTCCAGCTTCTCCCTTTCTTTCCCCTCCTTATATTCCTCTCCCTCCTCCCAGTCTTCCTTGCACCTCTTGGGATAACATAACTCAGAGGACAATCCTTCAGAGACCAAAGTCTCTCGTCGCTCTCCCTCCATCTTCCTCTCCCTTCTTTCTCACTGGGGTTCTCTGAGGGACAATGATTACAACCAAGTCACTGCCATCCCTGCCATGCCAATTAATGTGTCGGGCTTAAAGACGGAACGAGGGGAAAGAGGAAAAAAGTGTCCATGCCCGCATCTCCATACATTAGCATACTAACAGGCTGGTGGGGGCGTGTCAGCCCAACTGGTGGCTCTACAGCAGACACTTCAGGGCCATGTTCTCCCAAGCAGACGCAATCCAAGTCAGACGTGTTTGCATAAACTGCACCGCTCCTCAAACAAGCTCGGCGAAGTGTTTGTCCTTACCGTCAAGGTGCCAACATCTGACATCATAGCACAAGTCTGCTTTATTCTATATTAATTGGATGTGAGATGACTGTCATTTCAGCCCAGGCTCTCAAGGTGTCTCAGTGACTCTGACTGTGGATGATCGGGACAAAGTGCTTCATATAAAACATCAAAATCATTGAGACAAAGTGCAAAAGAAACACACCACAAAAGAATGTTGAGATACAATCAATAGCCAACAGAGTGGACTATCAAAACAAGGTCAAATAGACAAAGACGTGTTTAAAACCCAATAATAAAAGTTACAGTGCAGTGTAAGAAATTCTTGATTTAAAAGTAGTGAGAGTTGCAGCTGACATGCAGTTTTCTAGGAGTTTGCTCCAGATACACGGTGCATAAAAACTGAACGGTGCTTCTCCTTATTTAGTTTTGACTCTGGGGATAGAGCGGCCTCGTCCTAGACGACCTGGATGGTTCATAATGGAGCACAAGATCAGAAATAAACCACTTTGTGGAAAGATTCATTGAAAAATATCAATGTTGGTGTCTAAAGCAGAGTCAGGAAGCTAGTGTGTCGACCTCAGAGCCCTTAGAGTAAGCTTATGAAGACAAACGTATACACATTATGCTACAATGTAGCTTGCAGGATTATAAATAGCTTGCAGCAAAGTGTGGCTAAGTTTCCGTCTCTCAAACGAACCTCACGGTTCCTCCCCTGATGAGTAATGATGCACTCAGCGGCATCGCGGACAGTCAATCACACTCTCTGCGTCATGACCCCAATCGCGCATCAAGCAACCCCGATTACCGTGGCTCAAAGATTTCACCTCGTACTCAAAGAAGCCAAGGGAATTAAATAAGGATTCGACGATGCTATAACTGCGCCACGGCAGTGAGGCGAAGCTTGTTATCTCCGTACAAGTCGGACTACATGAAAACGGTCACTCACTGAAGTCGTGAAAAATGCAGATCATGAGAGTGTAACAATTTTTGCAGAATTGATTGGGATTATTAAGTCAAAATGTAGTTATCATAACCGGTTGCGGCAGCTATGCGAACATTCACTTGAAAATAAATTAAAGACTGGCGGTAAAAAGAGAAGATCGACAAAAGGTCAGAGGTCTAAGATGACTTCTCTAATTAGTACTGCCGCCAAAGATGATGAGGTCTTCCTCTTCAGAAAAAGTCTTGTGCTTTTCTGTGAGTAAGAGGGCCAGGGAGAAATGTTGTAAAAGCTTGAAGCTAACTTCTCCTTGGCACATCTAGTATTTTAAGCAACATTTGTTCTTTTCCCAGACCTTTAAAGCTGCCCTTGCATTACCTCATGTCTAAACAATGACCCACATGTGGGTTGCATTACTTTGTCCTTCTCCCTTCGGCCAACATATACATTACAAAGCAAGCATACACATATCTAACCATAGCCATGTACTTTCCTACAATTGTTAAATCTCCATTACTATCTTTAATTTTTTTTCTTTCTCTATTTGCCTCTTCCACCAAGTTGTCTTCCTCCTGCATGAAGTCATAAAAGAGGTTTCTGTGAGTTGCCTTAGTGAGTCCCTGCGGGTCCTCCAAGTCTCTTGGAGCCCTCCCGTCCAGCTGGATGCTCATATTAATCCTGCACATGGAGGCAGGATTAATATGACTGTTCATGTTCCTCTCTGCAGCGTTGCCTTCAGGGACAAAATCTGAGACAATAACGCGTTTAGATCCAAAAAATAAATGAATACAATAAATCGATGACAATTTGAAAACATTGCAGCGGACTTAACAGCCAAGATGACTCTAAACTAAGCAGCCAGAAGATATAAAGAGATAATAACTTGCTCTGGTCCAATTCCGGTTTCATTCCAGCTCTCCATTGATAATAGAAATATTCATGTAGGTTGCTCCAACGAGCAATAGCCATTTTGGAAGAAATTGGTTGAATTTAAGGAAAAGAAATAAACAGATTTAGTGAAGTTTAGGCAACTCAGATGAATTATTACAAAAAACTAGATAACAATTCAATGTTCTTCATAATAAAAGTATTTTCTGTGGATTGAGCCTATAGTCCATTGGAGTTTAATTTCGGCAAGCATGTTCCCCACCCTGACTTCCAGCAACCTTTTGTTCTTTCTGTTGTAGAATGTGAAACTAAAGTCTCCCTAAATATTTATAAAAGCCTGCAGATAAAGATACATCTGCCCAATTGTACTAAACAAACCATTCTGTATGCCTTTCTGACAGATTGGTTTGCTTTTCAGATTTTTTTCTCACTAAAGATTTGGTAACATTCCCTTCACATCTTGAACTAAATGGAGCAAAAAAACGCAGCGAAACAAATTGTATATTCTTCTATATCTTCATGACAGAAAAGTAGATTGCTCACAACCCTTACATGGACTTTGTCTATTGGCTCACAGGTCTGGGGTCCTCAGCAGTCTGAAAGTATCATATGCAGTGCATTATGAGTGCATTATTTACGCACTGTGCCTTTCTACCCATTAGCATTATTAGGTTCAGATAAAAAAAAAGGATATACTGCTGAAATAGAGAACCACGGTAAAAAATATGGCCACACATTCTCACACCCTTCAAATCCTGCAGCTTGGTCAGTGGGCATATACAATTCAAACTATGGTGTTCAGGTACCTCTCGTCAGTGTCCGCTTGCCCATGCCGAGTGTCTTTTCAAAATAAACTTCCACTTTCGGTTTACGCAAAAAAAACTGCAACAAAACTGCTCGGTTAGGCTGAGGTAAAGATATGGGTTGGATTCAAATAACTTGGAAAATAACTAAATAACTAATAACTTGTGATTCAACATGGTGTTAGTAAATTATAGAAGTTACATAACAAAACTATAGCAAAATAAGTCAACAGTGACTTGATTTCAGATGGGACACAGTCAGCGGTCTCCTGGGTGAAAGTCCTGTGTTCGTTTGACCCCCACGACACAGAGTTCATACCGTCTAATAATGACGCAGATGGCTTTATGTTGGATTCAGACACCGAGCGGCATGGGCCAGGTATTAGACAAGTTGGGAGTGAGAATGGGTTGACTGTAACAGGCTCTAAGTATGCAAGAACGCGGGAACCTGCTGTGTATCCACATTTTGCATTTGATTACAATGCCAAATGCAGCCCCATTTCCTTATGCTGATGCACGTCAGTCTTTGCAAGAAAGAAATATTCTTCTGTCCTCTTCTAAGCCCACTCCCACTGTGCTCAGGATGTCAACCAGTCTGATGGGAGCAGGGGAGGTCTGAGGGTAATTGGATCTGTAAAATCGGAGTCAAAATGCAAATGTATGTCAACATTTTTGCAGGTGTTTCTACTTTTATTGAATAACTTGCAACAACTGAGTACAAACAAACTGCGACTTGTGACAGGTCTATAAATAATATCTGCATGTTGACTGAGACCCAGCTGAACTCCTGATTGCAAACATGAATATCATTAATGAAGCTTCAAAACTGCATGTACAGTATCTCTCATTTAGATCAGAGGGTGTGGTTTTTTTGGTGTCACACAGGTGCAACTTTTCCATGCTAATGTGGAGGCTGCGGCATTTCAGTGCAAACATTGCAAGTCCAAAGCAAGAGGAGAACTTGCTGATTAGATGAACTGTATGTGCAAGGATGGCTTTTTTTATTAACAAAAACATATAGTAAAGGGTGTACCGTACCCATAAATTAGTATCCATAAATCATTAATTGTGCATCAGTTACAAAAAAATGTGAAAATGAAAAAAAAAACATTTTAATGAGTCAGTGACTGGCTCCTGATTCACTCCTCTGTTCTACATCTAATTAATAGTGAATACTTATTATTATTTACGAACACATCACACACTGTAACTAATGCTGGGCCTTGATTAGTTGACTCATTAATCAGTCCCGGTTTTCTCGGTGCTTGCCCGCTCATCTCTCTCCATCTCCCATCAGAGGCAGATATGCTGTCGTTTAATCCCAAACTGTATTTATTGTAATTATGTCTGAACACTATAAATCAGCAAATAGTGTGTTACTCGTGCACACGGCAGTAATAAAGGATGAATTGGTTATTTGGAGAATAAAAAAAAAACAAGTAAAAGAGCAAAGCCTCAGCTAATATCGAAAGAATCATCTCAGACATGTAGTAAATATTTCAAGGAGTGGACCCCGTGCGTGAGCTGTATGTTGTGTGTTTCTGTCCAAGGATGTGATGCAACATGCCTGTAATGAATCTGCCAAATGGTGGGGAAGTACGCGTGCATTTGGCAATCACGTTTTCATGGAGTTTTCACGACTTCCTGTGTAGCAGTCTGCGTCTGTCTCTGGCTTCAAGCAAGATGATTATCACCTCGTGAAAGGCCTTTTAAAGAAAATTAGATCCTCACTAGATGCAACGGCTCCTTGCACTGTTTGTGTGCCAGATGCAGCGCAGAGACTAAGAGACCAACGTGTTTATAAATGGCTCATTAGTACTTCTGCCTAATATAAAGTGTCTTCTTGCATGGGTTCATGTCGCCTGCCATTAAGTCAACAGTGTGATTGAGTCAGACAGGGTGCTTTCTGCAGGGCTGCCACAATCTGCTCTGGCACTCTACAGAGTCTACCCACAACTTCTCCTCTGGTCTGACAGAATTCATTTCCAGCAAATTGAGTAACATCTGCTTATCAGCAGCACAACCTGTCATTCTACCTCGTTCTGTTTTCATTTAGGCTATCGTCTCTAAAACCCCATATGGCTCCCTCCTGCCCCTCACTCACCCTGTAGTTATTATTCCCGCCTGTCCCCCTGTGGAATGTTTTCTCTGAGTACTGCAGCAACACCGAACTGGCTATAAATCACATTGCATTATCACCGCGCCGCGCATTGCCTCGCGCTCCCCGCATCCCCCCACCCGCCCATCGCGCGGCTCTGATTGGCCGGTGAGGCTCCTTGGCCGGCCCCTCCGAGCGGGACATCGGCGTAATCGTAAATCCCGCCTCCTTCCTTGGGCCCGGCGATTGGGAGAAAGGGGCTCTCCTTCAACTGCCAATCAAGCCGCTTCTCGTGCACCTCGCTTTCGCTGCTGCTCCCTGCGACGCGCTGAGTGCGGAGCGACGAGACGCGCTGCATACCAACAGAGACCCACTAGCAGGCTAATTAGGCTCAAGTGGCGACTTGCGACCGGCCAGGACGCGCAGAACCCATCTTGTTCTCTGACAAACAAACACACACAAAAACAGATTTTTTTTTTCTCTGTCACGCCATTGGACAGTTTACGCTCTACCTTCTCTTCCCATGCGGGTTCTCACATATTTTCCTTCAAGGCACTGAGAGACAAACTAAGTGTGCTGGATATTTGTTTGTTTTTTTTCTCTGCTATTTTCTTCTTCTTCTTCTGGCTGACAGAGTCTGCACAGGGGAAGACCACCAGCCCTCTCCGCCTCTCTCTCCGGCCACCAGAAGGAAAAGTCAAGTGGATCAAACTGATGTTTTCGTCCAGTCACATGTAGAAGACGCGTTGGACTATTGCTGTTGACATTCATCCACTGGCCCGGCTTCTTTTTTTTTTTTTTTTTTTTTAAAGAAAGGAAACAGATTCCCCGCAACGGCACCACAAAGGAGGAATACCGAGGCTGCAAAAACAAGCAGAAAATCAATCAGAACTCCATCATGGGCTGCCCCCTCTTGCGGAACGCGTTTGCTGGTTTGATCCTGGTTCTGCTGTCGAAAGGTAAGTTGTTACGAGCCACTTTGGCGACGTGCTGACGGCTCCGTGTGCTGCTGCGCCACGACGCGTGCATGTACGCCTTTCATTTTCTGAAAGCGGGTTGTGGAGGTGAATACTAATGATCTACCTGCCTGTGAATCACGCGTGTCTGTTGTGCCACTGCGATGCTGTATGCGTGTGTGTGCACGCGTCTTGGGGTGCGCGTGAGGGAGCGAGGGAGTGCGTGCGTGCGTGCGAGCGCAGCGCCAGGTTCATCTCCAAGCCAACCTCGTGGTTCAGTGTAAGCAACGAGTGATGCATGTTAAGATGTTTACTATGAAAAAAAAAGAGACTCGCATCCCCAGTCTGAACATTCCTTTACGTGACATGAATGGTATCCCACGCACACGACGCGCCAGCAGCGCACAGAAGGGTGGGGGCGGGAGTGGGGGCTGTGGGTGGTGTTAGTGGTGGTGGTGGGGTTTAAGTACGGGGAGAAGCAATGCAGAGACTCAGGAGGGAGACAGTGTTTTGCGCTCTCTCTCTCTCTCTCTCTCTCTCTCTCTCTCTCTCTCTCTCTCTCTCTCTCTCTCTCTCTCTCTCTCTTTCTCTCTCTCACCAAGGTCGAGAAAGACTAATGGAGAAACATGAGCAGTTGGACAAAACATGCAATAGTCAAGCTTAAATCCCCTGTATCACTGGAATAACATCTTTCCCACAGCTCAACAAAAGAGATGAACACACTTCATCTATCTGCTTGTTCACTGTGTCGAGATAACTTGCACAAGAAGAGTCAGATGGCCTTTGTGTTAATAATAACACAAACAGACAGTGTTGTGATGTTGTTGTTGTCCATGGGGAACGCTGACCGGGGAATATTTGTAATGTTCATCAACTTCTGAACGCGCTCTCTAGGCTATGGGATGTCCCACCATATATATTAGTTGTGCACGGCATTCGCCCCATGTACTCTAATTTCCCCTTGCTTATCGAGCATGAACTACACACACACACACACACACACACACACACACACACACACACACACACACACACACCTGGCTGGCTCAATTAGTCCTTCCTTCATCCTCTGGGAAATCAGTATATAAATAAATTACGTTGGCCCTTAATAACAATAATTGATGTGTCAGTGCAATAAGATGTGAGGTTAACAACGTGCAGATGCAGACGGCTGTAGCCTCCTGCTCCTGCGATCAATGTGGGCAGGAGGGCCCAGCTGGTCATGGTCGGCTCGCCACAGCAAACCCCTTCACCACACTGGGCGGAGAGCAGAAGGCCGGCCCCGCAGGACGTACACAATGGCTTCAGCACCGCACAACAAACTCAGCCGTACAGAGTCTCAATACTGGTCCCAGTCCTGTGAATTTGTAACCTGTGGTTGTTGTTTTTTTTTCTTCCCAATATTGAAAGTGTGACCAATCACATCAGCCGCAGTTGAGAAGTTATTGGACATTGATGGGAGATGTGCACATTGTAGCACATGTGAAGCAGATGCATTCCTGTGAGAGGGGATCCAGCCCGCTGCTTTGAGTTGCTGCAGGTCCACAACACGTCTGTCTTTTAAAAGTAGAAAGCGTGCGTCCTAGAAGGAAGAACATGGCTGTTGGAAGGGCACTGTCCACTGCTCGATAAATCATGCAGCAGGGAAATAATCCTTTTTTATCTGTGCCTCCGAGAGGCATGCCAGTGTGGTCCCTTAAATGCTTCACCACCATTGTTTTGCAGATTGTGTGTGAGTTATTGTTGCCTGGTTAGCGAGGAATAAGACACATTACCTTGAATGACTGTACAGTATTTTATTAGCCTGAAGATATTTCTCCTTGACTGATTATCACTCATTGAGCCACTTCACATTATGCACAACACAAATGTATTAGGAGAGAGCCCCATTATATCTTCCATGTACCCTCAGAAGCCACTCGTAAAATGTGTTTCAGACCTGTACAACGACATAGCAGCCAGGTTTTGTTTCTTTCTTTGCTGCAAAACACAATTAGGCTATTCAAAGGTTTGCTACTGGCTTGGCGTGTGAAGGTACAAAACCACTCCATGGGTGCAATGGCCAGCTCCTGGCATGCCGCTTCGCTTCCACATTTATTCCCCCTTTGAGAACGGTAACGCCAGAAAAAAAGGTGAATGTCCAAGCGTCAGCTCACACATGCAGTAAAATATCATCTTTGTATTTTTTGGCACACAAGCTGTCGGCAATAAATCAAAACCTGTTTCATCTATGAGATCAGACACTGAGGTTTTATGAAACATTAAGGCTGTGAGTGTATCCACACATACACACACCTCCACACAAAATTAAACAATGTAGCTTCCACTCAAAGGATTTCTGTTGTGACAGAAACCTGCAAGATCGGATAATGAGAATAATGCCGTCATTGATTTAGTGAAAAGTGAAGATGACAAGAGAAATTGTTTCAGCTTTCGGGCCTAGATAGGTCACAGCAAAGGACGTTTAAGGTGATATTGCAAAGATAATGCAATATTTAGATATTTAGGAAACATATTACTGCCTTACATATATATCAAGTTACGCAATTATTGGAGGGAATCCCCCCATCACACCGTACATGTGTATGTATGATGCACATGCTTGTAACTACTGTTGAAACAGTGTACAGATGGGTTGCCTCCCCCCCCTCTTACCCCTTCAATCCCCTCCCCCACATGCACTGCTGTGATGGAGGTTCTGGTAAGAGGAAGTGTTCTAGCCAACACGGGTAAAAACAGGTGGGGTCGCATTGCCGCACGCCGTCCTTCTTGTTTCAGCAACATATGAAGGCCAAGTGGGGTCAATGCGCATTGCACATGTTAGCACGTAGCCACACTCCATCGTCTCTGCTCACACACACACACCCACACACTCAACTGGATCCCCAGTCTTGGCTTGGAGATGAAGAGAATAGAGATGCCAGCATCAACAGATGCCTTGCGCTCATATTCTGGAGGGGACTCTGCTTTTTCTCCCTCCCTTTGAAATCTATGCTTTCTGTGTGCTGTTGTTCTCCATGTTTGGCTTCGAAATGCCCTGCCATTTTGGCGGGTTTTATTTATCTGCAAGTGTTGGAGTGAGAGGGCCTGGATTTGGTCTCAAGGGCCTGGGGCACAAGGGCTGGAGGTTTAACCAGCCTGGAGTGGGTCTGCGGTCTGAAGGTTTCTCCCTCAGGTTTCTATTTCTCTTGCTGCTGTGGCCTGTGGTGCTGAATCTACTCCTTCCACAGAGGGGATCCAAGAGAGTAACCTGAAGAAAATCTCGCTGCGTTTTGACCTCGAACTGGCAGAGACAGGTGCTGTGATGTACAAACAAATTGGTGTTGTATGAAAACTTCATTTTAATTAACGGTCAAAATTAAAACACGATGTCGACCTGCCAAAGGCAGCATGGTTGAATAAAGCAAAGGTGAACTGAAAAGAAGTTGTGAGACGTGTTTTACATTTTGGTTTATTTTTTTATACATTCTGCTTTTTTCCTCCAAAGTAAATAGATGCTGTCATGGTAACAATCTTGAGATTTCCTCTTTAAGCAGCAGAAACATTTGTAAAATGTAGTTCTTGAAAAGAGTCAAATAGCGAGATTGAGTAGAATCACTTAATTTATCTGACTGACATTACTACTTTACAATACATATTATAGAAGTAAAAGAGCATGACTTCATTCTTCTGAATGAAATCCAAAGAATCAGTCACTGGCTTTCAAGGCACTAAAGAACCACATCAACCTGTTATTAATATCCCTCACGGGAAATTTGGATCGCAGCATGGCCAAAAACAAATAACCATCATACAGGGTTCTTCTTAGAGCTGCAACTAACGATTATTTTATTATCGATTAATCGGTTTATTATTTTTTTCAATTAATCATATAAAACTATTTTCTCAAAAAGCATTCATTTGCAACCCATTATTACAAAAACACAACTGACAGTGCAAATTCACAGTGCAAATAATCTTAACAATAAATAATGAAATACAAATCAGAAAACTTACCGGGATTTTTTTGAATGTCAAAACTTGTTCTCTACACTCCCACACACTGACAGACACACACAGACTCACAGACACACACAACCACAAATGCTCATACACACACACACACGCACGCACGCACACACACACACACACACACACACGTGCAGTCAGGGGAGGCAGGTGAGGGCTGTGCCTCCCCTGACATCATGAGTAGAAAAAGAAAGGAAATAATAATAACATAAGTATTAATATGTGTCCTCTAGTCTATGATTTTGGTGTGGTTCCTAATGTATTTTGACCATTTTTATAGTCAAAATCGCGGAAAGTCTGTATTTCCTGTTCAAATACAACAGAGACGAGTAGAGCCTCCCTCCAGATTGCGCAATCACTCACAAACTGGATTGAGCTTGTGCAAATGGCCCGTGCTTGTACCCATTTCTGTGTATTGTTCCAATATGATGGTCGATGACACTTTTATTATACGTCTAAATTTCCATGGTGTCCAGTAATGTATTTCACTTACGTTTGTAATATTTACGTCTTATTGATCTGACATAAATCCACGGGGAAAATGCTTGCCGTAAGGCAGTCAGTACCTGTGCCTCAAAGGACGGTGGCGATAGTGAGCCCGCTGTCCGGTAAACTCTAAAAGTGTGTAGAAGAAAAAACAACTCTACGACCACAACATGAAATGCGACGCTAGAGCTTAGCTGACAGCTGTCATTTCTCGCCCTGAAAATGGAGGATTTGAGGATTACTTGCCAGTAAAGGTAAGATATACTGTAACATACCAACCCTGTCTCCTACGAATTACGTTCCCCCAGAAGTAAAACGCATTTTCAATTACGTTGACTAGAAACGTATTCTCTCCCTGATTACGTCTATAGGTTGATTATCCACATATTTTAGTTTTATTGTTTATTACAAACACATTTATAATCGTGTGCTTGTCCCACGATTATAAACGTTGACACAACATCCGGTTTTCAAAGTAGTGACTGATATGGATGCGTTTGTAACATTTCTGACCCTTAATTGAAAATAGGTATTAGTTCTGAGTGAACGTAGTTTGTAGGAGACAGGGTCGAATATACAGTGGTGTTTAAAATGGTTTTCAGCATCCTATTCTCTCCTATCCTACCCTATTGTCATCCTACTGTATGTTTGTAAATCTGACTTGTGAGTCAGTGCCTCCCCAACCCTCACTGCACGTCACTGACGCAAACACATTCACAGACGCACGACGGA